>NW_028118241.1:0-43010 GCF_965113295.1 Leuciscus leuciscus | reverse complement strand
TGGAAACCGTCCCCTTGGCAGAAAGCGAGTCGGGGTTTTACAGCCGTTACTTCTTAGTACCAAAGAAGGATGGCAGGCTCTGCCCTATACTAGATCTCAGACGCTTGAACAAAGCGCTGATGACGCGCTCGTTCAGAATGATCACAACCAGACAAATCCTCGCTCGAATTCGACCGGGGGACTGGTTTATATCAGTGGATCTGAAAGACCGCCTATTTTCAGATCCAAATAGCAGCCCGTCACAGGCCGTTCTTGAGATTCGCCTTCGAGGGCCAGGCTTATCAGTACACCGTCCTTCCCTTCGGCCTGTCTTTAGCACCTCGTACATTTACGAAATGCATGCACACGGCGCTCGCGCCCCTCAGACGAAGGGGCGTGAGAGTCCTGAACTATCTGGACGACTGGCTAATTATAGTCAAAAGAGGAATTGGTGCTACACAAAGCTCTACTGCTGACCATCTCGAGCAGTTGGGTCTCAGAATCAACTGGGCCAAGAGTATTCTATCCCCCAGCCAGAAAATATCCTTTCTGGGGATAGAATTGGACTCCAGCTCTATGGTGGCGCGCCTGACGCGAGAATTCGCGGCCGCGATCCAGCGCCTAGCGGCGACATTCACTGTAGGGAAGAATCTTCCCCTCAGAGTGTTTCAGAGGATGATGGGTCTCATGGCCTCTAGCCTCGTCGGTTCTGCAGCTGGGTCTGCTGCACATGCGCCCTTTTCAGCCGTGGCTGAGACGGCGGGTGCCAGCGCGAGCATGGACATCAGGTCTGCTTCGTCTCACGGTGAATCAGATATGCGTTGCAGCTCTGGAAACCGTGGATGAGACCCGGCTGGTACCAGTCCAGCGTGAACCTGGGGCATCGGCCTCACGAATCAAAGTAGTCACGACAGATGCTTCCAACATGGGTTGGGGCGCCCTATACGAAGGGAGACCTTCAATGGGCCTGTGGTCAGACGCGGAGAAGCGTCTACACATAAACTGTCTAGAGATGAAAGCGGTCGAAAACGCCCTTCAGTTCTTCCTCCCCACATTAAGGAACCACCACGTTCTAATCAGAACGGACAACACGTCGGTGGTGTCCTACATAAATCGCCAGGGCGGCCTCAGGTCCCGGAGCCTCTTCTTGCAATAGCAAAATGCCTCCTCATATGGGGCCAGCACAATATGCACTCGCTATCCAGGGCAAAACTCTCCCCAGGGGAGTGGTCCCTGCACCCCCTGACGGTGCGAAACATCTGGGATATTTTCGGCAGAGCAGAGGTAGACCTGTTCGCGTAGCAGACCAACGCTCACTGCCCAATATTCTTTTCAAAAGAAAGAGATGCGCTGGCCCTGAACTGGCCCAGGCGTCCTCTCTATGCGTTTCCTCCGGTCGCCTTGTTACCACAGGTAATCAAGCGAGTCAGGGAGAGCAAATGCTCGATACTCCTGGTGGCTCCGCTATGGGAGAATCAAGTCTGGTTCCCAGAACTGATGGAACTGGGGAACATAGCTCCATGGCCGATTCCGCTGAGGAAGGACCTGTTGTCCCAGGCCCAGGGCGCAATTTGGCACCCATACCCCGAGCTATGGGCCCTACATGTGTGGGCGATCAACTATCACCATTTCACCTCCCGGAGGGAGTGCTGAACACGATCACAGAGGCTAGAGCTCCGTCTACTAGACGGCTCTATGCGTCCAAATGGTCAGTGTTCGCTGAATGGTGCTCAGCTCATGACTTAAACCCGCTAGATGGTGAGGTAACGGTGGTTCTTTCCTACAAGAGCTGTTGGACAGCGGGAGAACCCCATCCACGCTCAAAGTGTACGTGGTGGCCATAGCAGCATTTACGAAACCTGTAAATGGCCAGTCGCTGGGAAAGAACGACCTCATAATCCGTTTTCTCAGGGGTGCTAGGAGGCTGAATCCTCCTCGGCCACCCTCGGTTCCAGTTTGGGACCTTTCCACGGTCCTAGAGGCCATGAAAGGTGGACCATTCGAACCATTACATGTGGTAGAGCTAAAGTACCTGTCATTCAAAACCGCTTTTCTGCTGGCACTAGCCTCAGTAAAACGGGTGGACGACCTGCACGCGCTCTCGGTGAGTGCTACATGCCTGGAATTTGTGCCTAATGACTCTAAGGTCATCCTCAAACCAAGGCACGGTTACGTCCCAAAAGTGCTTGCGACTCCTTTTAGAGCGCAAGTTATTTCCCTCTCGGCCCTCCCTGCGTCTGACAGTGAGGCTGGGGTTAACCTCCTTTGCCTAGTAAGGGCTTTAAGGTTTTATGTGGAGCGCTCTGCTGCCTTTAGGTAAACGGAGCAGCTTTTCGTTTCATTCGGTGGCCGCGTCAAAGGGCTAGCCGTTTCGAAACAGACCCTGTCCAGATGGATAGTAGACGCAATTGCGTCAGCTTACGCGTCCAAGGGCATGGATTGCCCCTTGGGGGTTAGGGCCTACTCGACTAGCGGTATGGCCTCGTCGTGGGCATGGACAAGTGGGGTCTCACTTCATGACATTTGAATGGCAGCAGGCTGGGCCTCGATGTCTACATTTGTAAGGTTTTATAACCTGGAAGTACCTGCCTTACAGGCCAGACTGTTCTCAGTCTGATTAGGTTATATTAACATTGTCTACCCAACTCAGTTTGGTTAGACTGTTGATATGCTGCAACGCCCTGCAGGCTTATGCAGTTTAAGGTGGTCATACTGCCTTAACTGCGTATATATGTGTATACACCTATCTCATAACACCGAGTCGTCCCGCCCTGTTCTGCCGTTGCGATCACTTCACTTATACATGAGCCCCGGGCTACTGCCCTTGGGACATAAGTGTTGGAAACTCAGCACGCATGGCGCTTTACATAGGGTTCCCTAAGCTAAACTTACGCAACACGAGAGTACTCTCGTAAGAGAACGACACTCGGTTACTGATGTAACCTCGGTTCTCTCTAGAGAGGGAACGAGTGTTGCGTAGCCTGCCGTGCTTGTGCTGTACTTTGGTTTCGCTTCTAGTCGACTGAAATCACTTGTGCAACCTGGGCGAGGGGTTTTTATAGGCTGAAGCCACACCCCTTTTGGCGGGCCATGACGACAGCGCGGGAAGGCTTCCCATTGGCTCTGGAGTCATGCCAAGACGCACTGATAGGTTGCAGCAGTTGCCGCAGAGCAGCCAATAGGCGCGCGAGCTGTCTCGCCTATGTCTGCCTGCTGCAGCAAATTTTTACATTCTAAAAGCGTTTTACATTCTAAAAATTAAGGATCATTTTTTGCTTCAGTATTCTCGAGAAAAGGAGTTCTCCCGTAGCGTAAGCTAAACTTACGCAACACTCGTTCCCTCTCTAGAGAGAACCGAGGTTACGTTAGTAACCGAGTGCCGTTTATCGAGCTGATGTGGCCGTTGACACGTTTGTATGGATTGCCTCAGATCATTTGCATTTGAATAGCACGCTCTCCGTGGGCGTGTTCACATTAGCAGATAATGAGCTATAATGAGCTGAAATGAAAACGACTGACATCTCTCTCTTTTCATACAGATTACATAAACTGAGAATATTTGTTTTTTATATAAATTACTTCATTTAAAAGAAGAGAATTCAAGCTTTATGCCTATGTGCCTGTATGCCTGTGTGACTGAGTATTCGCTGAGTTACAGTTCATTTTCGGACGCGTTTAAGAATGGACTTCACTGACAGAGAGAAGGCAGAACTTGCATCATGTTTCTTTATTTGGCAAAAAGCACAACACTTTGTTTTTATTGTGAGTATACACAATACGTGATCTCTGAACCCAGGGGGTTAAGCAGCATGAATGATGTCCTGGTTAGTGCATTGTCATGGGTGACGGTGTTGTCCACACAGACCAAGGATCGCAGATTTGCATGTGATGGGCGTGGTTTGCATCGATGACCGTGAGGCATGGCTCCAAACAGCTGGGACAGACAAAGTTTTGTGAGAGTAAACAAACTTATGACAGGCAGCCCTATGGACATAGGGGGAACGACACAGGAGATGGAGAGATTTTATCACCTCAAGGCAACTCGGAGATGTATTAGAGTTAAGACTCATGAGTTCCACTGTGGTATATTTGATGGAAGTTATAGCCGAGGGGCAGCAAACAGTTGCTAGCATCCTAGCTCAGTTTGCTAATTCCATAACGGTGACAGGAGGCCAGGAAGACCACAGCACAGCAAAGTAAAAACTTATTTTGGATAGCAGTTTCATGAACCAGCAGAAATGGACCTGACAGAGGATCCATGGTAGGTCACTGTACTTCAGTAGCAGGTGTCGTCTGATGGGTTGATGGTGTAGAAAAGTTTGCAGCGGTAAGCTGCGTTAGACAGCTGTGACAAACACAGCAGAACCGAGCAAAACAGCAATTATGTTTCCTGATGTCCCTGATCCCTGATGTCTGGGGAGACCAGCGTGTTTAGGCTGGTTGTAGAGCATAAAATCCACAAAAACGTTGGTTAGATCGGAGATGAGAAGCGACGACAAACACACCAGCGTCCTCTCAGCTCGTTGAGATTTCCAGAGATATCTCCACACACTCCAACACTTCCTTTTTCAAAAGTGTGTTTAACTGTTTAATGCAGATCTCCTAGAAGTGGTAAATTCCTCACTTCTTTCTGGGACTTTTCCAAAGTCCCTTAAAATTGCAGTTGTTAAGCCCCTCCTGAAAAAGAGCAATCTGGATAGCAACATATTGAGCAACTACAGACCAATCTCAAATCTTCCTTTCATGGGCAAGATCTTTGAAAAAGTTGTCATCCCCATATACTGATTGGCTTCATCACCCTGTCTCCTCTCCACCAATAAGCTGGTGTGTGGTGGGTGTTCTGGCACAGTATGGCTGCCGTTGCATCATCCAGTTGGATGCTGCACATTGGTGGTGGTTGAGGAGATTCCCCCTTCCATGTAAAGCGCTTTGAGTACCCAGAAAAGCGCTATATAATTGTAACAAATTATTATTATTATTATTTGCTTAAATACTGATACAGGCAAAACATCAGTTCTGGTACTACTCGACCTCAGTGCTGCATTTGACACTGTCAAACATACTTCTTGAGAGGCTGGAAAACTGGGCCGGGCTTTCTGGGATAGTCCTAAAATGGTTCAGGTCATACTTAGGAGGGAGAGGTTATTATGTGAGTATAGGAGACCATAAGCCTGAGTGGACATCCATGACATGCGGAGTTCCTGAAGACTCAATTCTTGCGCCACTCCTGTTCAACCTGTGCATGCTCCTACTGAGCCAAATAATGAAAAAGAACCAAACTGCTTACCACAGCTGTGCAGATGACACTACTTAGCCCTATCAACTACAACTAACAGCCCTATTGACTCCCTGTGCCAATCCATTGATGAAGTTAACAGTTGGATGTGCCAAAACTTTCTTCAGTAAAACAAATTCATTGCATTTGGAAGTTCTCAAAGTGAACGCATACCTTGACACTAGGGGTCAAACAACAAAAAATCAAGTCAGGAATCTCAGTGTGATTTTCGTTTCTGTAGTCATGTCAAAGCAATAACTAAATCAGCATATTATCATCTCAAAAATATTGCAAGAATTAGATGCTTTGTTTTCAGACAAGACTTAGAGAAACTTGTTCATGCTTTCATCACCAGCAGGGTGGATTATTGTAATGGACTCCTCACTGGCCTTCCCAAGAAGACCAGAAGACAATTGCAGCTCATACAGAACGCTGCTGCCAGGATTCTGAGCAGAACCAGAAACTATGAACATATCAGGTCTCATCCTCAGGTCTTCCCACTGGCTCCCATTAACATTTAGGATTGATTTTTAAAGTATTAATACTGGTATTTAAATCACTCAATGGCCTATGACCTCAATACATTGCAGATATGCTCACTGAATATAAACCGATCACTCAGATCATTAGGATCACATCAGCTAGAAATACTAAGGGTTCACTCTAAGCATGGAGAGTCCGCTTTTAGCTGTTATGCCAGTGCAGCTGGAACCACCTTCCAGAAGAGATCAGATGTGCTCCTACAGTAGTCACATTCAAATCCAGACTCAAAACACATCTGTTTAGCTGTGCATTTACTGAATGAGTACTGTGCCACTGTACGTCCGACTGAATACACTGTATTTTATTTTTGCATCCTACTTTGATTTTAAACTGAGCTCAAATGTCGCTGAGAATCGGGTAAGAGACAAACATGAAGTACTCTGAAATGTTATTTGGGAAATTGAGAGATGAAACAATGTTGAGGACCTGGTGATGATGTTCGAGTCTGTGGTAGAGTAGTGAGTTTAATGTGAAAGTTGAGGACTATGTATCATCTTTTTACTCTTTTAATTTATTTTATAACTGTATCAACTTTATATCTCTTTTAATTCCTTTCAGAACTGTCTTAATTTTCCTTGCTTTTATTTTGTGATTATTTTAATTAATTTCTGTGTAAAGCACATGGAATTACCATAGTGTACAAAATGTGCTATATAAATAAACTTGCCTTGCCTAAATGAAGTTCTTCATCAGCTTTGAAGAAGGATGAAAACAGCAAAGAAAGCAGCCACGAACAGCATGCTGCTCTATCAAATAATGCAACAAATGACAAATAAAAAAAAAAAAATATTGTTTTATGTGTAAGTGGCCACTGGAGGCCTCTAGAGGTAATTAAAGGTACAATATGTAATTTGTTTGCTTTAAAAATAGCAAAAATCACTATATCTATGCAGTGTTAATTTTGACAGCAAATTTTGATTTAGTTTTAGTCATAGTCTTTTGACTAAAATGCCATTTAGTTTTAGTCATATTTTAGTCATCTGAATTGTTTTAGTTTTAGTCTAGTTTTAGTCGACGAACTACAATAAGATTTTAGTCGACAAAATCTACAGTAGATTTAGTCGACTAAAATATAATGGGTTTAAATTGAAATGCATTAATTTTGAATTTCTCTAAAATTCCCAAACCCATATACTCCCGGAGAAAACATATATTAACCTGCTAATATTAATGATTTTAAAGTTTGAACATGCAATACAGATACAGATTTAACTACTGTAACTTAAAAAATCTTACAATTAAATAAAACCACTTTTCCTAAAGTAGAACACAGTCTTCTTTTCAATGAATGGCTATATGCATATGCATATTCTTTATAACTACTTGCATACATCATTCTCTATTCTTTATTTAAGAGAATGACATATTTATTTGTATGAATTAAATATAATTAATCCTTATTAAAGCTATTAATGAGCAATGAATGCTTTTCTCTTTTTCTTTTGTTGCTTGATCAATATTAAGGACACACGACACATCAGGTTTATTACTCACTGTCACTTTAAGACATCGGATCATGTCCAATGACATGCGGATCCAATTGCACTGATGCACATGCGATACACTCACAACTGTTTAAGACATAACCGACATAATTTACGTGAATACTCTCCAAAACTGACATTTAGACATAATGTTGTGTGTATTTGTCCATTCAGACACGAAAGAGAGCTCAATTCCATACTCGCGCGCTGTATGTTTATGTGAATGACTGCACGCTTCGGGTCTGGTGTGTGCGCACAGAAAACCGTACCGAATAGAGCTCTTTTTTGCGTCGTCACTCTTATTCAGATCTACATGTCTGCTCTACTCATTCTCCCAGACGCTTACATGTTTTAACGTTTTATGAGACATGCAGCGCATGCCAACTCGTGTGCCGCTGGGTAGATCAGCACGTCACAGTACAAATGTGCGCATCTACCACAAACGCAGGACATCAGACTGGATCGCTTTCCAAATCGTCACTATCTAACATTTTCGTCTAGTTTTTATTCGTTGACGAAAATGTCAATAGATTTTTGTCATAGTTTTTGTCATTCAAAACTAGTTTTTATTTAGTTATCGTCTCGTTTTCGTCTGTGAAAAAATGTCGTTGCCAGTGCCACTTCCCAGTGTTCACCCCTACACACAAGCACTACCCATGCAGTGTCTCACACCACCACAGGGTCCATATCAGTCAAACCGGCTTATGCCATTCATATTTCAAGTGTAGGAAATGTGCCCGCTGTACAGCGCCCACCCCTGCCTGTGTATATGACTGTATCTGCGCTACGCACACACATAACGCCTCAGCGTATGAACCAGGGCCGTGCACAGACATTTTGAGGGGCAGTGGCTTAAACCAAAAAAGGGGGCACTATAAGGAGTTTGAATGAGGCAGTATCATCTTAATACAGAAAATTAAAAACAACTCTTTTATATGGGCAATAAGATTACAATTAGGATTTAGTGCAAAATCAAGTTATGTTGTTATAATTACTCTTCCAATTAAATAATTCAATGTCAATGCCAGTTTAACTGTCTGATGCTCAGTGGGCTCTCACTCTCTGAGCTGCCTCATCCTATGGAAGTATAGACATTTAATTTAATATTATACAGTTAAAGTATAAATTGAAATGATATACAGGTTACAACAGTTATAAAGTCACACTGGGGTAAAATGCGCATTTGACTTAATTCTCTTTTATACCACTCAATGGCACAAATTCTGCTCAGCACTTTTTTTCATAAACGCTTTTGATGATGGACTTGGAAATTTGGCTGATCATTGACTTGATCAAAGTTGATTCTGTGCTAATTTAATCTACCATTTTATATATTTTTTTTTATGTTTTAGACTTATGGAGCAATTTAAATACAAAGATCTCAAGAATCTTGTTTCTGTATTTTTAAAATGAAAATTATGACAGATAGCCTATATTTATTGAACAAACATTTATTATTTAATTGATCAAAATAACTCAAATTGTTATAAACTTTGCTAAAGTGATTGGTTTGAACAAGTATCAACTTAGACATTATTAAAAGCATATTAATTTAGCTTAAGTATTTTTATCAATACTGTGTGTCTTACCATGCCCCGTGTGTACCTCCTTGCCACCTCATACATTAATACGATTTTTAAACAAACCACCTTTCTGATTTATTTTCACACAAAATCTGTTGCTCCATAAATTTTCAAACATATATTGTTCGGCAATCATACATTGGGAGTAGTGAAAATTAGAATTCTTGTTCAATCAAATTATTTAACCTGATCTAATCTAATATAAATAACACTAATAAATAAATCACGAATAAATAAATAACATTTTCTATTGTTTGCAGATTTTGTAGACAAAAAAACAATGCTTTCACAAAATTAGAAGAACAGAGTGAGAAAGAGCAAAGACAAAGCCAAAACATTGTTGCAAAACATTGCAAAAATTGAATCAAAGTTCTAGAAAGCCAGAGGGTAAATCATTATGTATAGAATATTTAGCAGACAGTTTTTCACACTTTAACTCCTGTAAATATATTTCCCATTATAATCAGTTGCCTTAGTTGATATAGTATCTATCAATAACATAGCCTACATCATATTTATAATATTTTAATGAGACCATATTAAGATTATACATAATAAAAAGGTAATATACTATATATTATCTAAGTGTGATCTAATCTAAATGAATAGTACCTTAGTATAGTTGCTTTCCTGTAGCTCAGTGGTAAGAGCATTGCGTTAACAACGTAAGGTTGTGGGTTCGATCCCAGGGGATTGCACATACCTATGTATAAATGTATAGGATAATGTAAGTCGCTTTGGATAAAAGCGTCTGCCAAAAGCATAAATGTAAATGTAGGTTACAAGGTGGCTAACGGCACAAAACACATTTGCTTTTCTTCCAAGAACATGGATGTTGCACGAGTTGTAACTTGTTAGCACTATTTGAAGACCAAGAGCAAAACATTTTGCGACAGAAATACAAAAACATATTAACAAAATACTAATTTTGTGGATCGACTACTGTCTGTAATGTGGATTGTAATTTGTAATCGACCTGTGAATGGGACGAAATTCTATTCTGAAACTGTCGTCGGAGAGCGGGCACATGCTTGTCTACGAGTGACGCTGCGGAGCGAGCAGGAAAACACGGAGCGGATTAGCGGAATCAGTGGATCTTTAGCGGAGCGATAACAGAACTTTTTTATGGGAATCTTCTGGAGGGTTAGGGAGGGGGGCGAGAGGGGCACCTCAGCTGATGAGGGTAGAAGGGCAGTGGCTCTAGCCACCGGGCCACCCCCCTGTGCACGGCCCTGGTATGAACCCAGCTCGCGCTGGCAGTGTCTCGAGTGCAGATCACGTGTCTGCCTCTCAGCGCACACACTTTGTGGAAAGCTCGCCGTGCCTCGCGCCGCGAGCCCACAGAGCTGTGCCTGTAATAAAGCATCTCCCCGTTCATACGGCCGGGGTGCCGGTTACAGAACCACTGCACGAAGTACTGTCTGCCCCATTCGAAATGATGAACGAAGTACGTCATCATGGCCGGGTCTCCGGGTCCCCGTACCTGAGCGACCGGAGCCCAGATTTCATTCTACCCCTGTCCATTCACGCGAAAGCGTGGGAAAGCATCCCAGGGGCTTCAAAATGGGTGTTAAAGATAGTGAAACAGGGATACTCGCTACAATTCACTCGCAGACCACCGCGCTTCACAGCCCGGGTCGAAACTTTGGTGAATCGGGAAGTAGCACACCTACTTCGCACCGAAATAGCGAATTTGCTGAAAAAAGGGGCTGTGGAAACCGTCCCCTTGGCAGAAAGCGAGTCGGGGTTTTACAGCCGTTACTTCTTAGTACCAAAGAAGGATGGCAGGCTCTGCCCTATACTAGATCTCAGACGCTTGAACAAAGCGCTGATGACGCGCTCGTTCAGAATGATCACAACCAGACAAATCCTCGCTCGAATTCGACCGGGGGACTGGTTTATATCAGTGGATCTGAAAGACGCCTATTTTCAGATCCAAATAGCAGCCCGTCACAGGCCGTTCTTGAGATTCGCCTTCGAGGGCCAGGCTTATCAGTACACCGTCCTTCCCTTCGGCCTGTCTTTAGCACCTCGTACATTTACGAAATGCATGCACACGGCGCTCGCGCCCCTCAGACGAAGGGGCGTGAGAGTCCTGAACTATCTGGACGACTGGCTAATTATAGTCAAAAGAGGAATTGGTGCTACACAAAGCTCTACTGCTGACCCATCTCGAGCAGTTGGGTCTCAGAATCAACTGGGCCAAGAGTATTCTATCCCCCAGCCAGAAAATATCCTTTCTGGGGATAGAATTGGACTCCAGCTCTATGGTGGCGCGCCTGACGCGAGAATTCGCGGCCGCGATCCAGCGCCTAGCGGCGACATTCACTGTAGGGAAGAATCTTCCCCTCAGAGTGTTTCAGAGGATGATGGGTCTCATGGCCTCAGCCTCGTCGGTTCTGCAGCTGGGTCTGCTGCACATGCGCCCTTTTCAGCCGTGGCTGAGACGGCGGGTGCCAGCGCGAGCATGGACATCAGGTCTGCTTCGTCTCACGGTGAATCAGATATGCGTTGCAGCTCTGAAACCGTGGATGAGACCCGGCTGGTACCAGTCCAGCGTGAACCTGGGCATCGCCTCACGAATCAAAGTAGTCACGACAGATGCTTCCAACATGGGTTGGGGCGCCCTATACGAAGGGAGACCTTCAATGGGCCTGTGGTCAGACGCGGAGAAGCGTCTACACATAAACTGTCTAGAGATGAAAGCGGTCGAAAACGCCCTTCAGTTCTTCCTCCCCACATTAAGGAACCACCACGTTCTAATCAGAACGGACAACACGTCGGTGGTGTCCTACATAAATCGCCAGGGCGGCCTCAGGTCCCGGAGCCTTCTTGCAATAGCAAAATGCCTCCTCATATGGGGCCAGCACAATATGCACTCGCTATCCAGGGCAAAACTCTCCCCAGGGGAGTGGTCCCTGCACCCCCTGACGGTGCGAAACATCTGGGATATTTTCGGCAGAGCAGAGGTAGACCTGTTCGCGTAGCAGACCAACGCTCACTGCCCAATATTCTTTTCAAAAGAAAGAGATGCGCTGGCCCTGAACTGGCCCAGGCGTCCTCTCTATGCGTTTCCTCCGGTCGCCTTGTTACCACAGGTAATCAAGCGAGTCAGGGAGAGCAAATGCTCGATACTCCTGGTGGCTCCGCTATGGGAGAATCAAGTCTGGTTCCCAGAACTGATGGAACTGGGGAACATAGCTCCATGGCCGATTCCGCTGAGGAAGGACCTGTTGTCCCAGGCCCAGGGCGCAATTTGGCACCCATACCCCGAGCTATGGGCCCTACATGTGTGGGCGATCAACTATCACCATTTCACCTCCCGGAGGGAGTGCTGAACACGATCACAGAGGCTAGAGCTCCGTCTACTAGACGGCTCTATGCGTCCAAATGGTCAGTGTTCGCTGAATGGTGCTCAGCTCATGACTTAAACCCGCTAGATGGTGAGGTAACGGTGGTTCTTTCCTACAAGAGCTGTTGGACAGCGGGAGAACCCCATCCACGCTCAAAGTGTACGTGGTGGCCATAGCAGCATTTACGAAACCTGTAAATGGCCAGTCGCTGGGAAAGAACGACCTCATAATCCGTTTTCTCAGGGGTGCTAGGAGGCTGAATCCTCCTCGGCCACCCTCGGTTCCAGTTTGGGACCTTTCCACGGTCCTAGAGGCCATGAAAGGTGGACCATTCGAACCATTACATGTGGTAGAGCTAAAGTACCTGTCATTCAAAACCGCTTTTCTGCTGGCACTAGCCTCAGTAAAACGGGTGGACGACCTGCACGCGCTCTCGGTGAGTGCTACATGCCTGGAATTTGTGCCTAATGACTCTAAGGTCATCCTCAAACCAAGGCACGGTTACGTCCCAAAAGTGCTTGCGACTCCTTTTAGAGCGCAAGTTATTTCCCTCTCGGCCCTCCCTGCGTCTGACAGTGAGGCTGGGGTTAACCTCCTTTGCCTAGTAAGGGCTTTAAGGTTTTATGTGGAGCGCTCTGCTGCCTTTAGGTAAACGGAGCAGCTTTTCGTTTCATTCGGTGGCCGCGTCAAAGGGCTAGCCGTTTCGAAACAGACCCTGTCCAGATGGATAGTAGACGCAATTGCGTCAGCTTACGCGTCCAAGGGCATGGATTGCCCCTTGGGGGTTAGGGCCTACTCGACTAGCGGTATGGCCTCGTCGTGGGCATGGACAAGTGGGGTCTCACTTCATGACATTTGAATGGCAGCAGGCTGGGCCTCGATGTCTACATTTGTAAGGTTTTATAACCTGGAAGTACCTGCCTTACAGGCCAGACTGTTCTCAGTCTGATTAGGTTATATTAACATTGTCTACCCAACTCAGTTTGGTTAGACTGTTGATATGCTGCAACGCCCTGCAGGCTTATGCAGTTTAAGGTGGTCATACTGCCTTAACTGCGTATATATGTGTATACACCTATCTCATAACACCGAGTCGTCCCGCCCTGTTCTGCCGTTGCGATCACTTCACTTATACATGAGCCCCGGGCTACTGCCCTTGGGACATAAGTGTTGGAAACTCAGCACGCATGGCGCTTTACATAGGGTTCCCTAAGCTAAACTTACGCAACACGAGAGTACTCTCGTAAGAGAACGACACTCGGTTACTGATGTAACCTCGGTTCTCTCTAGAGAGGGAACGAGTGTTGCGTAGCCTGCCGTGCTTGTGCTGTACTTTGGTTTCGCTTCTAGTCGACTGAAATCACTTGTGCAACCTGGGCGAGGGGTTTTTATAGGCTGAAGCCACACCCCTTTTGGCGGGCCATGACGACAGCGCGGGAAGGCTTCCCATTGGCTCTGGAGTCATGCCAAGACGCACTGATAGGTTGCAGCAGTTGCCGCAGAGCAGCCAATAGGCGCGCGAGCTGTCTCGCCTATGTCTGCCTGCTGCAGCAAATTTTTACATTCTAAAAGCGTTTTACATTCTAAAAATTAAGGATCATTTTTTGCTTCAGTATTCTCGAGAAAAGGAGTTCTCCCGTAGCGTAAGCTAAACTTACGCAACACTCGTTCCCTCTCTAGAGAGAACCGAGGTTACGTTAGTAACCGAGTGCCGTTTATCGAGCTGATGTGGCCGTTGACACGTTTGTATGGATTGCCTCAGATCATTTGCATTTGAATAGCACGCTCTCCGTGGGCGTGTTCACATTAGCAGATAATGAGCTATAATGAGCTGAAATGAAAACGACTGACATCTCTCTCTTTTCATACAGATTACATAAACTGAGAATATTTGTTTTTTATATAAATTACTTCATTTAAAAGAAGAGAATTCAAGCTTTATGCCTATGTGCCTGTATGCCTGTGTGACTGAGTATTCGCTGAGTTACAGTTCATTTTCGGACGCGTTTAAGAATGGACTTCACTGACAGAGAGAAGGCAGAACTTGCATCATGTTTCTTTATTTGGCAAAAAGCACAACACTTTGTTTTTATTGTGAGTATACACAATACGTGATCTCTGAACCCAGGGGGTTAAGCAGCATGAATGATGTCCTGGTTAGTGCATTGTCATGGGTGACGGTGTTGTCCACACAGACCAAGGATCGCAGATTTGCATGTGATGGGCGTGGTTTGCATCGATGACCGTGAGGCATGGCTCCAAACAGCTGGGACAGACAAAGTTTTGTGAGAGTAAACAAACTTATGACAGGCAGCCCTATGGACATAGGGGGAACGACACAGGAGATGGAGAGATTTTATCACCTCAAGGCAACTCGGAGATGTATTAGAGTTAAGACTCATGAGTTCCACTGTGGTATATTTGATGGAAGTTATAGCCGAGGGGCAGCAAACAGTTGCTAGCATCCTAGCTCAGTTTGCTAATTCCATAACGGTGACAGGAGGCCAGGAAGACCACAGCACAGCAAAGTAAAAACTTATTTTGGATAGCAGTTTCATGAACCAGCAGAAATGGACCTGACAGAGGATCCATGGTAGGTCACTGTACTTCAGTAGCAGGTGTCGTCTGATGGGTTGATGGTGTAGAAAAGTTTGCAGCGGTAAGCTGCGTTAGACAGCTGTGACAAACACAGCAGAACCGAGCAAAACAGCAATTATGTTTCCTGATGTCCCTGATCCCTGATGTCTGGGGAGACCAGCGTGTTTAGGCTGGTTGTAGAGCATAAAATCCACAAAAACGTTGGTTAGATCGGAGATGAGAAGCGACGACAAACACACCAGCGTCCTCTCAGCTCGTTGAGATTTCCAGAGATATCTCCACACACTCCAACACTTCCTTTTTCAAAAGTGTGTTTAACTGTTTAATGCAGATCTCCTAGAAGTGGTAAATTCCTCACTTCTTTCTGGGACTTTTCCAAAGTCCCTTAAAATTGCAGTTGTTAAGCCCCTCCTGAAAAAGAGCAATCTGGATAGCAACATATTGAGCAACTACAGACCAATCTCAAATCTTCCTTTCATGGGCAAGATCTTTGAAAAAGTTGTCATCCCCATATACTGATTGGCTTCATCACCCTGTCTCCTCTCCACCAATAAGCTGGTGTGTGGTGGGTGTTCTGGCACAGTATGGCTGCCGTTGCATCATCCAGTTGGATGCTGCACATTGGTGGTGGTTGAGGAGATTCCCCCTTCCATGTAAAGCGCTTTGAGTACCCAGAAAAGCGCTATATAATTGTAACAAATTATTATTATTATTATTTGCTTAAATACTGATACAGGCAAAACATCAGTTCTGGTACTACTCGACCTCAGTGCTGCATTTGACACTGTCAAACATACTTCTTGAGAGGCTGGAAAACTGGGCCGGGCTTTCTGGGATAGTCCTAAAATGGTTCAGGTCATACTTAGGAGGGAGAGGTTATTATGTGAGTATAGGAGACCATAAGCCTGAGTGGACATCCATGACATGCGGAGTTCCTGAAGACTCAATTCTTGCGCCACTCCTGTTCAACCTGTGCATGCTCCTACTGAGCCAAATAATGAAAAAGAACCAAACTGCTTACCACAGCTGTGCAGATGACACTACTTAGCCCTATCAACTACAACTAACAGCCCTATTGACTCCCTGTGCCAATCCATTGATGAAGTTAACAGTTGGATGTGCCAAAACTTTCTTCAGTAAAACAAATTCATTGCATTTGGAAGTTCTCAAAGTGAACGCATACCTTGACACTAGGGGTCAAACAACAAAAAATCAAGTCAGGAATCTCAGTGTGATTTTCGTTTCTGTAGTCATGTCAAAGCAATAACTAAATCAGCATATTATCATCTCAAAAATATTGCAAGAATTAGATGCTTTGTTTTCAGACAAGACTTAGAGAAACTTGTTCATGCTTTCATCACCAGCAGGGTGGATTATTGTAATGGACTCCTCACTGGCCTTCCCAAGAAGACCAGAAGACAATTGCAGCTCATACAGAACGCTGCTGCCAGGATTCTGAGCAGAACCAGAAACTATGAACATATCAGGTCTCATCCTCAGGTCTTCCCACTGGCTCCCATTAACATTTAGGATTGATTTTTAAAGTATTAATACTGGTATTTAAATCACTCAATGGCCTATGACCTCAATACATTGCAGATATGCTCACTGAATATAAACCGATCACTCAGATCATTAGGGTCACATCAGCTAGAAATACTAAGGGTTCACTCTAAGCATGGAGAGTCCGCTTTTAGCTGTTATGCCAGTGCAGCTGGAACCACCTTCCAGAAGAGATCAGATGTGCTCCTACAGTAGTCACATTCAAATCCAGACTCAAAACACATCTGTTTAGCTGTGCATTTACTGAATGAGTACTGTGCCACTGTACGTCCGACTGAATACACTGTATTTTATTTTTGCATCCTACTTTGATTTTAAACTGAGCTCAAATGTCGCTGAGAATCGGGTAAGAGACAAACATGAAGTACTCTGAAATGTTATTTGGGAAATTGAGAGATGAAACAATGTTGAGGACCTGGTGATGATGTTCGAGTCTGTGGTAGAGTAGTGAGTTTAATGTGAAAGTTGAGGACTATGTATCATCTTTTTACTCTTTTAATTTATTTTATAACTGTATCAACTTTATATCTCTTTTAATTCCTTTCAGAACTGTCTTAATTTTCCTTGCTTTTATTTTGTGATTATTTTAATTAATTTCTGTGTAAAGCACATGGAATTACCATAGTGTACAAAATGTGCTATATAAATAAACTTGCCTTGCCTAAATGAAGTTCTTCATCAGCTTTGAAGAAGGATGAAAACAGCAAAGAAAGCAGCCACGAACAGCATGCTGCTCTATCAAATAATGCAACAAATGACAAATAATAAAAAAAAAAATATTGTTTTATGTGTAAGTGGCCACTGGAGGCCTCTAGAGGTAATTAAAGGTACAATATGTAATTTGTTTGCTTTAAAAATAGCAAAAATCACTATATCTATGCAGTGTTAATTTTGACAGCAAATTTTGATTTAGTTTTAGTCATAGTCTTTTGACTAAAATGCCATTTAGTTTTAGTCATATTTTAGTCATCTGAATTGTTTTAGTTTTAGTCTAGTTTTAGTCGACGAACTACAATAAGATTTTAGTCGACAAAATCTACAGTAGATTTAGTCGACTAAAATATAATGGGTTTAAATTGAAATGCATTAATTTTGAATTTCTCTAAAATTCCCAAACCCATATACTCCCGGAGAAAACATATATTAACCTGCTAATATTAATGATTTTAAAGTTTGAACATGCAATACAGATACAGATTTAACTACTGTAACTTAAAAAATCTTACAATTAAATAAAACCACTTTTCCTAAAGTAGAACACAGTCTTCTTTTCAATGAATGGCTATATGCATATGCATATTCTTTATAACTACTTGCATACATCATTCTCTATTCTTTATTTAAGAGAATGACATATTTATTTGTATGAATTAAATATAATTAATCCTTATTAAAGCTATTAATGAGCAATGAATGCTTTTCTCTTTTTCTTTTGTTGCTTGATCAATATTAAGGACACACGACACATCAGGTTTATTACTCACTGTCACTTTAAGACATCGGATCATGTCCAATGACATGCGGATCCAATTGCACTGATGCACATGCGATACACTCACAACTGTTTAAGACATAACCGACATAATTTACGTGAATACTCTCCAAAACTGACATTTAGACATAATGTTGTGTGTATTTGTCCATTCAGACACGAAAGAGAGCTCAATTCCATACTCGCGCGCTGTATGTTTATGTGAATGACTGCACGCTTCGGGTCTGGTGTGTGCGCACAGAAAACCGTACCGAATAGAGCTCTTTTTTGCGTCGTCACTCTTATTCAGATCTACATGTCTGCTCTACTCATTCTCCCAGACGCTTACATGTTTTAACGTTTTATGAGACATGCAGCGCATGCCAACTCGTGTGCCGCTGGGTAGATCAGCACGTCACAGTACAAATGTGCGCATCTACCACAAACGCAGGACATCAGACTGGATCGCTTTCCAAATCGTCACTATCTAACATTTTCGTCTAGTTTTTATTCGTTGACGAAAATGTCAATAGATTTTTGTCATAGTTTTTGTCATTCAAAACTAGTTTTTATTTAGTTATCGTCTCGTTTTCGTCTGTGAAAAAATGTCGTTGCCAGTGCCACTTCCCAGTGTTCACCCCTACACACAAGCACTACCCATGCAGTGTCTCACACCACCACAGGGTCCATATCAGTCAAACCGGCTTATGCCATTCATATTTCAAGTGTAGGAAATGTGCCCGCTGTACAGCGCCCACCCCTGCCTGTGTATATGACTGTATCTGCGCTACGCACACACATAACGCCTCAGCGTATGAACCAGGGCCGTGCACAGACATTTTGAGGGGCAGTGGCTTAAACCAAAAAAGGGGGCACTATAAGGAGTTTGAATGAGGCAGTATCATCTTAATACAGAAAATTAAAAACAACTCTTTTATATGGGCAATAAGATTACAATTAGGATTTAGTGCAAAATCAAGTTATGTTGTTATAATTACTCTTCCAATTAAATAATTCAATGTCAATGCCAGTTTAACTGTCTGATGCTCAGTGGGCTCTCACTCTCTGAGCTGCCTCATCCTATGGAAGTATAGACATTTAATTTAATATTATACAGTTAAAGTATAAATTGAAATGATATACAGGTTACAACAGTTATAAAGTCACACTGGGATAAAATGCGCATTTGACTTAATTCTCTTTTATACCACTCAATGGCACAAATTCTGCTCAGCACTTTTTTTCATAAACGCTTTTGATGATGGACTTGGAAATTTGGCTGATCATTGACTTGATCAAAGTTGATTCTGTGCTAATTTAATCTACCATTTTATATATTTTTTTTTATGTTTTAGACTTATGGAGCAATTTAAATACAAAGATCTCAAGAATCTTGTTTCTGTATTTTTAAAATGAAAATTATGACAGATAGCCTATATTTATTGAACAAACATTTATTATTTAATTGATCAAAATAACTCAAATTGTTATAAACTTTGCTAAAGTGATTGGTTTGAACAAGTATCAACTTAGACATTATTAAAAGCATATTAATTTAGCTTAAGTATTTTTATCAATACTGTGTGTCTTACCATGCCCCGTGTGTACCTCCTTGCCACCTCATACATTAATACGATTTTTAAACAAACCACCTTTCTGATTTATTTTCACACAAAATCTGTTGCTCCATAAATTTTCAAACATATATTGTTCGGCAATCATACATTGGGAGTAGTGAAAATTAGAATTCTTGTTCAATCAAATTATTTAACCTGATCTAATCTAATATAAATAACACTAATAAATAAATCACGAATAAATAAATAACATTTTCTATTGTTTGCAGATTTTGTAGACAAAAAAACAATGCTTTCACAAAATTAGAAGAACAGAGTGAGAAAGAGCAAAGACAAAGCCAAAACATTGTTGCAAAACATTGCAAAAATTGAATCAAAGTTCTAGAAAGCCAGAGGGTAAATCATTATGTATAGAATATTTAGCAGACAGTTTTTCACACTTTAACTCCTGTAAATATATTTCCCATTATAATCAGTTGCCTTAGTTGATATAGTATCTATCAATAACATAGCCTACATCATATTTATAATATTTTAATGAGACCATATTAAGATTATACATAATAAAAAGGTAATATACTATATATTATCTAAGTGTGATCTAATCTAAATGAATAGTACCTTAGTATAGTTGCTTTCCTGTAGCTCAGTGGTAAGAGCATTGCGTTAACAACGTAAGGTTGTGGGTTCGATCCCAGGGGATTGCACATACCTATGTATAAATGTATAGGATAATGTAAGTCGCTTTGGATAAAAGCGTCTGCCAAAAGCATAAATGTAAATGTAGGTTACAAGGTGGCTAACGGCACAAAACACATTTGCTTTTCTTCCAAGAACATGGATGTTGCACGAGTTGTAACTTGTTAGCACTATTTGAAGACCAAGAGCAAAACATTTTGCGACAGAAATACAAAAACATATTAACAAAATACTAATTTTGTGGATCGACTACTGTCTGTAATGTGGATTGTAATTTGTAATCGACCTGTGAATGGGACGAAATTCTATTCTGAAACTGTCGTCGGAGAGCGGGCACATGCTTGTCTACGAGTGACGCTGCGGAGCGAGCAGGAAAACACGGAGCGGATTAGCGGAATCAGTGGATCTTTAGCGGAGCGATAACAGAACTTTTTTATGGGAATCTTCTGGAGGGTTAGGGAGGGGGGCGAGAGGGGCACCTCAGCTGATGAGGGTAGAAGGGCAGTGGCTCTAGCCACCGGGCCACCCCCCTGTGCACGGCCCTGGTATGAACCCAGCTCGCGCTGGCAGTGTCTCGAGTGCAGATCACGTGTCTGCCTCTCAGCGCACACACTTTGTGGAAAGCTCGCCGTGCCTCGCGCCGCGAGCCCACAGAGCTGTGCCTGTAATAAAGCATCTCCCCGTTCATACGGCCGGGGTGCCGGTTACAGAACCACTGCACGAAGTACTGTCTGCCCCATTCGAAATGATGAACGAAGTACGTCATCATGGCCGGGTCTCCGGGTCCCCGTACCTGAGCGACCGGAGCCCAGATTTCATTCTACCCCTGTCCATTCACGCGAAAGCGTGGGAAAGCATCCCAGGGGCTTCAAAATGGGTGTTAAAGATAGTGAAACAGGGATACTCGCTACAATTCACTCGCAGACCACCGCGCTTCACAGCCCGGGTCGAAACTTTGGTGAATCGGGAAGTAGCACACCTACTTCGCACCGAAATAGCGAATTTGCTGAAAAAAGGGGCTGTGGAAACCGTCCCCTTGGCAGAAAGCGAGTCGGGGTTTTACAGCCGTTACTTCTTAGTACCAAAGAAGGATGGCAGGCTCTGCCCTATACTAGATCTCAGACGCTTGAACAAAGCGCTGATGACGCGCTCGTTCAGAATGATCACAACCAGACAAATCCTCGCTCGAATTCGACCGGGGGACTGGTTTATATCAGTGGATCTGAAAGACGCCTATTTTCAGATCCAAATAGCAGCCCGTCACAGGCCGTTCTTGAGATTCGCCTTCGAGGGCCAGGCTTATCAGTACACCGTCCTTCCCTTCGGCCTGTCTTTAGCACCTCGTACATTTACGAAATGCATGCACACGGCGCTCGCGCCCCTCAGACGAAGGGGCGTGAGAGTCCTGAACTATCTGGACGACTGGCTAATTATAGTCAAAAGAGGAATTGGTGCTACACAAAGCTCTACTGCTGACCCATCTCGAGCAGTTGGGTCTCAGAATCAACTGGGCCAAGAGTATTCTATCCCCCAGCCAGAAAATATCCTTTCTGGGGATAGAATTGGACTCCAGCTCTATGGTGGCGCGCCTGACGCGAGAATTCGCGGCCGCGATCCAGCGCCTAGCGGCGACATTCACTGTAGGGAAGAATCTTCCCCTCAGAGTGTTTCAGAGGATGATGGGTCTCATGGCCTCAGCCTCGTCGGTTCTGCAGCTGGGTCTGCTGCACATGCGCCCTTTTCAGCCGTGGCTGAGACGGCGGGTGCCAGCGCGAGCATGGACATCAGGTCTGCTTCGTCTCACGGTGAATCAGATATGCGTTGCAGCTCTGAAACCGTGGATGAGACCCGGCTGGTACCAGTCCAGCGTGAACCTGGGCATCGCCTCACGAATCAAAGTAGTCACGACAGATGCTTCCAACATGGGTTGGGGCGCCCTATACGAAGGGAGACCTTCAATGGGCCTGTGGTCAGACGCGGAGAAGCGTCTACACATAAACTGTCTAGAGATGAAAGCGGTCGAAAACGCCCTTCAGTTCTTCCTCCCCACATTAAGGAACCACCACGTTCTAATCAGAACGGACAACACGTCGGTGGTGTCCTACATAAATCGCCAGGGCGGCCTCAGGTCCCGGAGCCTTCTTGCAATAGCAAAATGCCTCCTCATATGGGGCCAGCACAATATGCACTCGCTATCCAGGGCAAAACTCTCCCCAGGGGAGTGGTCCCTGCACCCCCTGACGGTGCGAAACATCTGGGATATTTTCGGCAGAGCAGAGGTAGACCTGTTCGCGTAGCAGACCAACGCTCACTGCCCAATATTCTTTTCAAAAGAAAGAGATGCGCTGGCCCTGAACTGGCCCAGGCGTCCTCTCTATGCGTTTTCCTCCGGTCGCCTTGTTACCACAGGTAATCAAGCGAGTCAGGGAGAGCAAATGCTCGATACTCCTGGTGGCTCCGCTATGGGAGAATCAAGTCTGGTTCCCAGAACTGATGGAACTGGGGAACATAGCTCCATGGCCGATTCCGCTGAGGAAGGACCTGTTGTCCCAGGCCCAGGGCGCAATTTGGCACCCATACCCCGAGCTATGGGCCCTACATGTGTGGGCGATCAACTATCACCATTTCACCTCCCGGAGGGAGTGCTGAACACGATCACAGAGGCTAGAGCTCCGTCTACTAGACGGCTCTATGCGTCCAAATGGTCAGTGTTCGCTGAATGGTGCTCAGCTCATGACTTAAACCCGCTAGATGGTGAGGTAACGGTGGTTCTTTCCTACAAGAGCTGTTGGACAGCGGGAGAACCCCATCCACGCTCAAAGTGTACGTGGTGGCCATAGCAGCATTTACGAAACCTGTAAATGGCCAGTCGCTGGGAAAGAACGACCTCATAATCCGTTTTCTCAGGGGTGCTAGGAGGCTGAATCCTCCTCGGCCACCCTCGGTTCCAGTTTGGGACCTTTCCCACGGTCCTAGAGGCCATGAAAGGTGGACCATTCGAACCATTACATGTGGTAGAGCTAAAGTACCTGTCATTCAAAACCGCTTTTCTGCTGGCACTAGCCTCAGTAAAACGGGTGGACGACCTGCACGCGCTCTCGGTGAGTGCTACATGCCTGGAATTTGTGCCTAATGACTCTAAGGTCATCCTCAAACCAAGGCACGGTTACGTCCCAAAAGTGCTTGCGACTCCTTTTAGAGCGCAAGTTATTTCCCTCTCGGCCCTCCCTGCGTCTGACAGTGAGGCTGGGGTTAACCTCCTTTGCCTAGTAAGGGCTTTAAGGTTTTATGTGGAGCGCTCTGCTGCCTTTAGGTAAACGGAGCAGCTTTTCGTTTCATTCGGTGGCCGCGTCAAAGGGCTAGCCGTTTCGAAACAGACCCTGTCCAGATGGATAGTAGACGCAATTGCGTCAGCTTACGCGTCCAAGGGCATGGATTGCCCCTTGGGGGTTAGGGCCTACTCGACTAGCGGTATGGCCTCGTCGTGGGCATGGACAAGTGGGGTCTCACTTCATGACATTTGAATGGCAGCAGGCTGGGCCTCGATGTCTACATTTGTAAGGTTTTATAACCTGGAAGTACCTGCCTTACAGGCCAGACTGTTCTCAGTCTGATTAGGTTATATTAACATTGTCTACCCAACTCAGTTTGGTTAGACTGTTGATATGCTGCAACGCCCTGCAGGCTTATGCAGTTTAAGGTGGTCATACTGCCTTAACTGCGTATATATGTGTATACACCTATCTCATAACACCGAGTCGTCCCGCCCTGTTCTGCCGTTGCGATCACTTCACTTATACATGAGCCCCGGGCTACTGCCCTTGGGACATAAGTGTTGGAAACTCAGCACGCATGGCGCTTTACATAGGGTTCCCTAAGCTAAACTTACGCAACACGAGAGTACTCTCGTAAGAGAACGACACTCGGTTACTGATGTAACCTCGGTTCTCTCTAGAGAGGGAACGAGTGTTGCGTAGCCTGCCGTGCTTGTGCTGTACTTTGGTTTCGCTTCTAGTCGACTGAAATCACTTGTGCAACCTGGGCGAGGGGTTTTTATAGGCTGAAGCCACACCCCTTTTGGCGGGCCATGACGACAGCGCGGGAAGGCTTCCCATTGGCTCTGGAGTCATGCCAAGACGCACTGATAGGTTGCAGCAGTTGCCGCAGAGCAGCCAATAGGCGCGCGAGCTGTCTCGCCTATGTCTGCCTGCTGCAGCAAATTTTTACATTCTAAAAGCGTTTTACATTCTAAAAATTAAGGATCATTTTTTGCTTCAGTATTCTCGAGAAAAGGAGTTCTCCCGTAGCGTAAGCTAAACTTACGCAACACTCGTTCCCTCTCTAGAGAGAACCGAGGTTACGTTAGTAACCGAGTGCCGTTTATCGAGCTGATGTGGCCGTTGACACGTTTGTATGGATTGCCTCAGATCATTTGCATTTGAATAGCACGCTCTCCGTGGGCGTGTTCACATTAGCAGATAATGAGCTATAATGAGCTGAAATGAAAACGACTGACATCTCTCTCTTTTCATACAGATTACATAAACTGAGAATATTTGTTTTTTATATAAATTACTTCATTTAAAAGAAGAGAATTCAAGCTTTATGCCTATGTGCCTGTATGCCTGTGTGACTGAGTATTCGCTGAGTTACAGTTCATTTTCGGACGCGTTTAAGAATGGACTTCACTGACAGAGAGAAGGCAGAACTTGCATCATGTTTCTTTATTTGGCAAAAAGCACAACACTTTGTTTTTATTGTGAGTATACACAATACGTGATCTCTGAACCCAGGGGGTTAAGCAGCATGAATGATGTCCTGGTTAGTGCATTGTCATGGGTGACGGTGTTGTCCACACAGACCAAGGATCGCAGATTTGCATGTGATGGGCGTGGTTTGCATCGATGACCGTGAGGCATGGCTCCAAACAGCTGGGACAGACAAAGTTTTGTGAGAGTAAACAAACTTATGACAGGCAGCCCTATGGACATAGGGGGAACGACACAGGAGATGGAGAGATTTTATCACCTCAAGGCAACTCGGAGATGTATTAGAGTTAAGACTCATGAGTTCCACTGTGGTATATTTGATGGAAGTTATAGCCGAGGGGCAGCAAACAGTTGCTAGCATCCTAGCTCAGTTTGCTAATTCCATAACGGTGACAGGAGGCCAGGAAGACCACAGCACAGCAAAGTAAAAACTTATTTTGGATAGCAGTTTCATGAACCAGCAGAAATGGACCTGACAGAGGATCCATGGTAGGTCACTGTACTTCAGTAGCAGGTGTCGTCTGATGGGTTGATGGTGTAGAAAAGTTTGCAGCGGTAAGCTGCGTTAGACAGCTGTGACAAACACAGCAGAACCGAGCAAAACAGCAATTATGTTTCCTGATGTCCCTGATCCCTGATGTCTGGGGAGACCAGCGTGTTTAGGCTGGTTGTAGAGCATAAAATCCACAAAAACGTTGGTTAGATCGGAGATGAGAAGCGACGACAAACACACCAGCGTCCTCTCAGCTCGTTGAGATTTCCAGAGATATCTCCACACACTCCAACACTTCCTTTTTCAAAAGTGTGTTTAACTGTTTAATGCAGATCTCCTAGAAGTGGTAAATTCCTCACTTCTTTCTGGGACTTTTCCAAAGTCCCTTAAAATTGCAGTTGTTAAGCCCCTCCTGAAAAAGAGCAATCTGGATAGCAACATATTGAGCAACTACAGACCAATCTCAAATCTTCCTTTCATGGGCAAGATCTTTGAAAAAGTTGTCATCCCCATATACTGATTGGCTTCATCACCCTGTCTCCTCTCCACCAATAAGCTGGTGTGTGGTGGGTGTTCTGGCACAGTATGGCTGCCGTTGCATCATCCAGTTGGATGCTGCACATTGGTGGTGGTTGAGGAGATTCCCCCTTCCATGTAAAGCGCTTTGAGTACCCAGAAAAGCGCTATATAATTGTAACAAATTATTATTATTATTATTTGCTTAAATACTGATACAGGCAAAACATCAGTTCTGGTACTACTCGACCTCAGTGCTGCATTTGACACTGTCAAACATACTTCTTGAGAGGCTGGAAAACTGGGCCGGGCTTTCTGGGATAGTCCTAAAATGGTTCAGGTCATACTTAGGAGGGAGAGGTTATTATGTGAGTATAGGAGACCATAAGCCTGAGTGGACATCCATGACATGCGGAGTTCCTGAAGACTCAATTCTTGCGCCACTCCTGTTCAACCTGTGCATGCTCCTACTGAGCCAAATAATGAAAAAGAACCAAACTGCTTACCACAGCTGTGCAGATGACACTACTTAGCCCTATCAACTACAACTAACAGCCCTATTGACTCCCTGTGCCAATCCATTGATGAAGTTAACAGTTGGATGTGCCAAAACTTTCTTCAGTAAAACAAATTCATTGCATTTGGAAGTTCTCAAAGTGAACGCATACCTTGACACTAGGGGTCAAACAACAAAAAATCAAGTCAGGAATCTCAGTGTGATTTTCGTTTCTGTAGTCATGTCAAAGCAATAACTAAATCAGCATATTATCATCTCAAAAATATTGCAAGAATTAGATGCTTTGTTTTCAGACAAGACTTAGAGAAACTTGTTCATGCTTTCATCACCAGCAGGGTGGATTATTGTAATGGACTCCTCACTGGCCTTCCCAAGAAGACCAGAAGACAATTGCAGCTCATACAGAACGCTGCTGCCAGGATTCTGAGCAGAACCAGAAACTATGAACATATCAGGTCTCATCCTCAGGTCTTCCCACTGGCTCCCATTAACATTTAGGATTGATTTTTAAAGTATTAATACTGGTATTTAAATCACTCAATGGCCTATGACCTCAATACATTGCAGATATGCTCACTGAATATAAACCGATCACTCAGATCATTAGGATCACATCAGCTAGAAATACTAAGGGTTCACTCTAAGCATGGAGAGTCCGCTTTTAGCTGTTATGCCAGTGCAGCTGGAACCACCTTCCAGAAGAGATCAGATGTGCTCCTACAGTAGTCACATTCAAATCCAGACTCAAAACACATCTGTTTAGCTGTGCATTTACTGAATGAGTACTGTGCCACTGTACGTCCGACTGAATACACTGTATTTTATTTTTGCATCCTACTTTGATTTTAAACTGAGCTCAAATGTCGCTGAGAATCGGGTAAGAGACAAACATGAAGTACTCTGAAATGTTATTTGGGAAATTGAGAGATGAAACAATGTTGAGGACCTGGTGATGATGTTCGAGTCTGTGGTAGAGTAGTGAGTTTAATGTGAAAGTTGAGGACTATGTATCATCTTTTTACTCTTTTAATTTATTTTATAACTGTATCAACTTTATATCTCTTTTAATTCCTTTCAGAACTGTCTTAATTTTCCTTGCTTTTATTTTGTGATTATTTTAATTAATTTCTGTGTAAAGCACATGGAATTACCATAGTGTACAAAATGTGCTATATAAATAAACTTGCCTTGCCTAAATGAAGTTCTTCATCAGCTTTGAAGAAGGATGAAAACAGCAAAGAAAGCAGCCACGAACAGCATGCTGCTCTATCAAATAATGCAACAAATGACAAATAATAAAAAAAAAAATATTGTTTTATGTGTAAGTGGCCACTGGAGGCCTCTAGAGGTAATTAAAGGTACAATATGTAATTTGTTTGCTTTAAAAATAGCAAAAATCACTATATCTATGCAGTGTTAATTTTGACAGCAAATTTTGATTTAGTTTTAGTCATAGTCTTTTGACTAAAATGCCATTTAGTTTTAGTCATATTTTAGTCATCTGAATTGTTTTAGTTTTAGTCTAGTTTTAGTCGACGAACTACAATAAGATTTTAGTCGACAAAATCTACAGTAGATTTAGTCGACTAAAATATAATGGGTTTAAATTGAAATGCATTAATTTTGAATTTCTCTAAAATTCCCAAACCCATATACTCCCGGAGAAAACATATATTAACCTGCTAATATTAATGATTTTAAAGTTTGAACATGCAATACAGATACAGATTTAACTACTGTAACTTAAAAAATCTTACAATTAAATAAAACCACTTTTCCTAAAGTAGAACACAGTCTTCTTTTC
Organism: Leuciscus leuciscus; assembly: GCF_965113295.1. Lineage (NCBI taxonomy): Eukaryota > Metazoa > Chordata > Actinopteri > Cypriniformes > Leuciscidae > Leuciscus > Leuciscus leuciscus. The sequence goes on along the minus strand of NW_028118241.1, from coordinate 14,786 downwards.
AATGAATGGCTATATGCATATGCATATTCTTTATAACTACTTGCATACATCATTCTCTATTCTTTATTTAAGAGAATGACATATTTATTTGTATGAATTAAATATAATTAATCCTTATTAAAGCTATTAATGAGCAATGAATGCTTTTCTCTTTTTCTTTTGTTGCTTGATCAATATTAAGGACACACGACACATCAGGTTTATTACTCACTGTCACTTTAAGACATCGGATCATGTCCAATGACATGCGGATCCAATTGCACTGATGCACATGCGATACACTCACAACTGTTTAAGACATAACCGACATAATTTACGTGAATACTCTCCAAAACTGACATTTAGACATAATGTTGTGTGTATTTGTCCATTCAGACACGAAAGAGAGCTCAATTCCATACTCGCGCGCTGTATGTTTATGTGAATGACTGCACGCTTCGGGTCTGGTGTGTGCGCACAGAAAACCGTACCGAATAGAGCTCTTTTTTGCGTCGTCACTCTTATTCAGATCTACATGTCTGCTCTACTCATTCTCCCAGACGCTTACATGTTTTAACGTTTTATGAGACATGCAGCGCATGCCAACTCGTGTGCCGCTGGGTAGATCAGCACGTCACAGTACAAATGTGCGCATCTACCACAAACGCAGGACATCAGACTGGATCGCTTTCCAAATCGTCACTATCTAACATTTTCGTCTAGTTTTTATTCGTTGACGAAAATGTCAATAGATTTTTGTCATAGTTTTTGTCATTCAAAACTAGTTTTTATTTAGTTATCGTCTCGTTTTCGTCTGTGAAAAAATGTCGTTGCCAGTGCCACTTCCCAGTGTTCACCCCTACACACAAGCACTACCCATGCAGTGTCTCACACCACCACAGGGTCCATATCAGTCAAACCGGCTTATGCCATTCATATTTCAAGTGTAGGAAATGTGCCCGCTGTACAGCGCCCACCCCTGCCTGTGTATATGACTGTATCTGCGCTACGCACACACATAACGCCTCAGCGTATGAACCAGGGCCGTGCACAGACATTTTGAGGGGCAGTGGCTTAAACCAAAAAAGGGGGCACTATAAGGAGTTTGAATGAGGCAGTATCATCTTAATACAGAAAATTAAAAACAACTCTTTTATATGGGCAATAAGATTACAATTAGGATTTAGTGCAAAATCAAGTTATGTTGTTATAATTACTCTTCCAATTAAATAATTCAATGTCAATGCCAGTTTAACTGTCTGATGCTCAGTGGGCTCTCACTCTCTGAGCTGCCTCATCCTATGGAAGTATAGACATTTAATTTAATATTATACAGTTAAAGTATAAATTGAAATGATATACAGGTTACAACAGTTATAAAGTCACACTGGGGTAAAATGCGCATTTGACTTAATTCTCTTTTATACCACTCAATGGCACAAATTCTGCTCAGCACTTTTTTTCATAAACGCTTTTGATGATGGACTTGGAAATTTGGCTGATCATTGACTTGATCAAAGTTGATTCTGTGCTAATTTAATCTACCATTTTATATATTTTTTTTTATGTTTTAGACTTATGGAGCAATTTAAATACAAAGATCTCAAGAATCTTGTTTCTGTATTTTTAAAATGAAAATTATGACAGATAGCCTATATTTATTGAACAAACATTTATTATTTAATTGATCAAAATAACTCAAATTGTTATAAACTTTGCTAAAGTGATTGGTTTGAACAAGTATCAACTTAGACATTATTAAAAGCATATTAATTTAGCTTAAGTATTTTTATCAATACTGTGTGTCTTACCATGCCCCGTGTGTACCTCCTTGCCACCTCATACATTAATACGATTTTTAAACAAACCACCTTTCTGATTTATTTTCACACAAAATCTGTTGCTCCATAAATTTTCAAACATATATTGTTCGGCAATCATACATTGGGAGTAGTGAAAATTAGAATTCTTGTTCAATCAAATTATTTAACCTGATCTAATCTAATATAAATAACACTAATAAATAAATCACGAATAAATAAATAACATTTTCTATTGTTTGCAGATTTTGTAGACAAAAAAACAATGCTTTCACAAAATTAGAAGAACAGAGTGAGAAAGAGCAAAGACAAAGCCAAAACATTGTTGCAAAACATTGCAAAAATTGAATCAAAGTTCTAGAAAGCCAGAGGGTAAATCATTATGTATAGAATATTTAGCAGACAGTTTTTCACACTTTAACTCCTGTAAATATATTTCCCATTATAATCAGTTGCCTTAGTTGATATAGTATCTATCAATAACATAGCCTACATCATATTTATAATATTTTAATGAGACCATATTAAGATTATACATAATAAAAAGGTAATATACTATATATTATCTAAGTGTGATCTAATCTAAATGAATAGTACCTTAGTATAGTTGCTTTCCTGTAGCTCAGTGGTAAGAGCATTGCGTTAACAACGTAAGGTTGTGGGTTCGATCCCAGGGGATTGCACATACCTATGTATAAATGTATAGGATAATGTAAGTCGCTTTGGATAAAAGCGTCTGCCAAAAGCATAAATGTAAATGTAGGTTACAAGGTGGCTAACGGCACAAAACACATTTGCTTTTCTTCCAAGAACATGGATGTTGCACGAGTTGTAACTTGTTAGCACTATTTGAAGACCAAGAGCAAAACATTTTGCGACAGAAATACAAAAACATATTAACAAAATACTAATTTTGTGGATCGACTACTGTCTGTAATGTGGATTGTAATTTGTAATCGACCTGTGAATGGGACGAAATTCTATTCTGAAACTGTCGTCGGAGAGCGGGCACATGCTTGTCTACGAGTGACGCTGCGGAGCGAGCAGGAAAACACGGAGCGGATTAGCGGAATCAGTGGATCTTTAGCGGAGCGATAACAGAACGTTTTTATGGGAATCTTCTGGAGGGTTAGGGAGGGGGGCGAGAGGGGCACCTCAGCTGATGAGGGTAGAAGGGCAGTGGCTCTAGCCACCGGGCCACCCCCCTGTGCACGGCCCTGGTATGAACCCAGCTCGTGCTGGCAGTGTCTCGAGTGCAGATCACGTGTCTGCCTCTCAGCGCACACACTTTGTGGAAAGCTCGCCGTGCCTCGCGCCGCGAGCCCACAGAGCTGTGCCTGTAATAAAGCATCTCCCCGTTCATACGGCCGGGGTGCCGGTTACAGAACCACTGCACGAAGTACTGTTTGCCCCATTCGAAATGATGAACGAAGTACGTCATCATGGCCGGGTCTCCGGGTCCCCGTACCTGAGCGACCGGAGCCCAGATTTCATTCTACCCCTGTCCATTCACGCGAAAGCGTGGGAAAGCATCCCAGGGGCTTCAAAATGGGTGTTAAAGATAGTGAAACAGGGATACTCGCTACAATTCACTCGCAGACCACCGCGCTTCACAGCCCGGGTCGAAACTTTGGTGAATCGGGAAGTAGCACACCTACTTCGCACCGAAATAGCGAATTTGCTGAAAAAAGGGGCTGTGGAAACCGTCCCCTTGGCAGAAAGCGAGTCGGGGTTTTACAGCCGTTACTTCTTAGTACCAAAGAAGGATGGCAGGCTCTGCCCTATACTAGATCTCAGACGCTTGAACAAAGCGCTGATGACGCGCTCGTTCAGAATGATCACAACCAGACAAATCCTCGCTCGAATTCGACCGGGGGACTGGTTTATATCAGTGGATCTGAAAGACGCCTATTTTCAGATCCAAATAGCAGCCCGTCACAGGCCGTTCTTGAGATTCGCCTTCGAGGGCCAGGCTTATCAGTACACCGTCCTTCCCTTCGGCCTGTCTTTAGCACCTCGTACATTTACGAAATGCATGCACACGGCGCTCGCGCCCCTCAGACGAAGGGGCGTGAGAGTCCTGAACTATCTGGACGACTGGCTAATTATAGTCAAAAGAGGAATTGGTGCTACACAAAGCTCTACTGCTGACCCATCTTGAGCAGTTGGGTCTCAGAATCAACTGGGCCAAGAGTATTCTATCCCCCAGCCAGAAAATATCCTTTCTGGGGATAGAATTGGACTCCAGCTCTATGGTGGCGCGCCTGACGCGAGAATTCGCGGCCGCGATCCAGCGCCTAGCGGCGACATTCACTGTAGGGAAGAATCTTCCCCTCAGAGTGTTTCAGAGGATGATGGGTCTCATGGCCTCAGCCTCGTCGGTTCTGCAGCTGGGTCTGCTGCACATGCGCCCTTTTCAGCCGTGGCTGAGACGGCGGGTGCCAGCGCGAGCATGGACATCAGGTCTGCTTCGTCTCACGGTGAATCAGATATGCGTTGCAGCTCTGAAACCGTGGATGAGACCCGGCTGGTACCAGTCCAGCGTGAACCTGGGCATCGCCTCACGAATCAAAGTAGTCACGACAGATGCTTCCAACATGGGTTGGGGCGCCCTATACGAAGGGAGACCTTCAATGGGCCTGTGGTCAGACGCGGAGAAGCGTCTACACATAAACTGTCTAGAGATGAAAGCGGTCGAAAACGCCCTTCAGTTCTTCCTCCCCACATTAAGGAACCACCACGTTCTAATCAGAACGGACAACACGTCGGTGGTGTCCTACATAAATCGCCAGGGCGGCCTCAGGTCCCGGAGCCTTCTTGCAATAGCAAAATGCCTCCTCATATGGGGCCAGCACAATATGCACTCGCTATCCAGGGCAAAACTCTCCCCAGGGGAGTGGTCCCTGCACCCCCTGACGGTGCGAAACATCTGGGATATTTTCGGCAGAGCAGAGGTAGACCTGTTCGCGTAGCAGACCAACGCTCACTGCCCAATATTCTTTTCAAAAGAAAGAGATGCGCTGGCCCTGAACTGGCCCAGGCGTCCTCTCTATGCGTTTCCTCCGGTCGCCTTGTTACCACAGGTAATCAAGCGAGTCAGGGAGAGCAAATGCTCGATACTCCTGGTGGCTCCGCTATGGGAGAATCAAGTCTGGTTCCCAGAACTGATGGAACTGGGGAACATAGCTCCATGGCCGATTCCGCTGAGGAAGGACCTGTTGTCCCAGGCCCAGGGCGCAATTTGGCACCCATACCCCGAGCTATGGGCCCTACATGTGTGGGCGATCAACTATCACCATTTCACCTCCCGGAGGGAGTGCTGAACACGATCACAGAGGCTAGAGCTCCGTCTACTAGACGGCTCTATGCGTCCAAATGGTCAGTGTTCGCTGAATGGTGCTCAGCTCATGACTTAAACCCGCTAGATGGTGAGGTAACGGTGGTTCTTTCCTACAAGAGCTGTTGGACAGCGGGAGAACCCCATCCACGCTCAAAGTGTACGTGGTGGCCATAGCAGCATTTACGAAACCTGTAAATGGCCAGTCGCTGGGAAAGAACGACCTCATAATCCGTTTTCTCAGGGGTGCTAGGAGGCTGAATCCTCCTCGGCCACCCTCGGTTCCAGTTTGGGACCTTTCCACGGTCCTAGAGGCCATGAAAGGTGGACCACTCGAACCATTACATGTGGTAGAGCTAAAGTACCTGTCATTCAAAACCGCTTTTCTGCTGGCACTAGCCTCAGTAAAACGGGTGGACGACCTGCACGCGCTCTCGGTGAGTGCTACATGCCTGGAATTTGTGCCTAATGACTCTAAGGTCATCCTCAAACCAAGGCACGGTTACGTCCCAAAAGTGCTTGCGACTCCTTTTAGAGCGCAAGTTATTTCCCTCTCGGCCCTCCCTGCGTCTGACAGTGAGGCTGGGGTTAACCTCCTTTGCCTAGTAAGGGCTTTAAGGTTTTATGTGGAGCGCTCTGCTGCCTTTAGGTAAACGGAGCAGCTTTTCGTTTCATTCGGTGGCCGCGTCAAAGGGCTAGCCGTTTCGAAACAGACCCTGTCCAGATGGATAGTAGACGCAATTGCGTCAGCTTACGCGTCCAAGGGCATGGATTGCCCCTTGGGGGTTAGGGCCTACTCGACTAGCGGTATGGCCTCGTCGTGGGCATGGACAAGTGGGGTCTCACTTCATGACATTTGAATGGCAGCAGGCTGGGCCTCGATGTCTACATTTGTAAGGTTTTATAACCTGGAAGTACCTGCCTTACAGGCCAGACTGTTCTCAGTCTGATTAGGTTATATTAACATTGTCTACCCAACTCAGTTTGGTTAGACTGTTGATATGCTGCAACGCCCTGCAGGCTTATGCAGTTTAAGGTGGTCATACTGCCTTAACTGCGTATATATGTGTATACACCTATCTCATAACACCGAGTCGTCCCGCCCTGTTCTGCCGTTGCGATCACTTCACTTATACATGAGCCCCGGGCTACTGCCCTTGGGACATAAGTGTTGGAAACTCAGCACGCATGGCGCTTTACATAGGGTTCCCTAAGCTAAACTTACGCAACACGAGAGTACTCTCGTAAGAGAACGACACTCGGTTACTGATGTAACCTCGGTTCTCTCTAGAGAGGGAACGAGTGTTGCGTAGCCTGCCGTGCTTGTGCTGTACTTTGGTTTCGCTTCTAGTCGACTGAAATCACTTGTGCAACCTGGGCGAGGGGTTTTTATAGGCTGAAGCCACACCCCTTTTGGCGGGCCATGACGACAGCGCGGGAAGGCTTCCCATTGGCTCTGGAGTCATGCCAAGACGCACTGATAGGTTGCAGCAGTTGCCGCAGAGCAGCCAATAGGCGCGCGAGCTGTCTCGCCTATGTCTGCCTGCTGCAGCAAATTTTTACATTCTAAAAGCGTTTTACATTCTAAAAATTAAGGATCATTTTTTGCTTCAGTATTCTCGAGAAAAGGAGTTCTCCCGTAGCGTAAGCTAAACTTACGCAACACTCGTTCCCTCTCTAGAGAGAACCGAGGTTACGTTAGTAACCGAGTGCCGTTTATCGAGCTGATGTGGCCGTTGACACGTTTGTATGGATTGCCTCAGATCATTTGCATTTGAATAGCACGCTCTCCGTGGGCGTGTTCACATTAGCAGATAATGAGCTATAATGAGCTGAAATGAAAACGACTGACATCTCTCTCTTTTCATACAGATTACATAAACTGAGAATATTTGTTTTTTATATAAATTACTTCATTTAAAAGAAGAGAATTCAAGCTTTATGCCTATGTGCCTGTATGCCTGTGTGACTGAGTATTCGCTGAGTTACAGTTCATTTTCGGACGCGTTTAAGAATGGACTTCACTGACAGAGAGAAGGCAGAACTTGCATCATGTTTCTTTATTTGGCAAAAAGCACAACACTTTGTTTTTATTGTGAGTATACACAATACGTGATCTCTGAACCCAGGGGGTTAAGCAGCATGAATGATGTCCTGGTTAGTGCATTGTCATGGGTGACGGTGTTGTCCACACAGACCAAGGATCGCAGATTTGCATGTGATGGGCGTGGTTTGCATCGATGACCGTGAGGCATGGCTCCAAACAGCTGGGACAGACAAAGTTTTGTGAGAGTAAACAAACTTATGACAGGCAGCCCTATGGACATAGGGGGAACGACACAGGAGATGGAGAGATTTTATCACCTCAAGGCAACTCGGAGATGTATTAGAGTTAAGACTCATGAGTTCCACTGTGGTATATTTGATGGAAGTTATAGCCGAGGGGCAGCAAACAGTTGCTAGCATCCTAGCTCAGTTTGCTAATTCCATAACGGTGACAGGAGGCCAGGAAGACCACAGCACAGCAAAGTAAAAACTTATTTTGGATAGCAGTTTCATGAACCAGCAGAAATGGACCTGACAGAGGATCCATGGTAGGTCACTGTACTTCAGTAGCAGGTGTCGTCTGATGGGTTGATGGTGTAGAAAAGTTTGCAGCGGTAAGCTGCGTTAGACAGCTGTGACAAACACAGCAGAACCGAGCAAAACAGCAATTATGTTTCCTGATGTCCCTGATCCCTGATGTCTGGGGAGACCAGCGTGTTTAGGCTGGTTGTAGAGCATAAAATCCACAAAAACGTTGGTTAGATCGGAGATGAGAAGCGACGACAAACACACCAGCGTCCTCTCAGCTCGTTGAGATTTCCAGAGATATCTCCACACACTCCAACACTTCCTTTTTCAAAAGTGTGTTTAACTGTTTAATGCAGATCTCCTAGAAGTGGTAAATTCCTCACTTCTTTCTGGGACTTTTCCAAAGTCCCTTAAAATTGCAGTTGTTAAGCCCCTCCTGAAAAAGAGCAATCTGGATAGCAACATATTGAGCAACTACAGACCAATCTCAAATCTTCCTTTCATGGGCAAGATCATTGAAAAAGTTGTCATCCCCATATACTGATTGGCTTCATCACCCTGTCTCCTCTCCACCAATAAGCTGGTGTGTGGTGGGTGTTCTGGCACAGTATGGCTGCCGTTGCATCATCCAGTTGGATGCTGCACATTGGTGGTGGTTGAGGAGATTCCCCCTTCCATGTAAAGCGCTTTGAGTACCCAGAAAAGCGCTATATAATTGTAACAAATTATTATTATTATTATTTGCTTAAATACTGATACAGGCAAAACATCAGTTCTGGTACTACTCGACCTCAGTGCTGCATTTGACACTGTCAAACATACTTCTTGAGAGGCTGGAAAACTGGGCCGGGCTTTCTGGGATAGTCCTAAAATGGTTCAGGTCATACTTAGGAGGGAGAGGTTATTATGTGAGTATAGGAGACCATAAGCCTGAGTGGACATCCATGACATGCGGAGTTCCTGAAGACTCAATTCTTGCGCCACTCCTGTTCAACCTGTGCATGCTCCTACTGAGCCAAATAATGAAAAAGAACCAAACTGCTTACCACAGCTGTGCAGATGACACTACTTAGCCCTATCAACTACAGCTAACAGCCCTATTGACTCCCTGTGCCAATCCATTGATGAAGTTAACAGTTGGATGTGCCAAAACTTTCTTCAGTAAAACAAATTCATTGCATTTGGAAGTTCTCAAAGTGAACGCATACCTTGACACTAGGGGTCAAACAACAAAAAATCAAGTCAGGAATCTCAGTGTGATTTTCGTTTCTGTAGTCATGTCAAAGCAATAACTAAATCAGCATATTATCATCTCAAAAATATTGCAAGAATTAGATGCTTTGTTTTCAGACAAGACTTAGAGAAACTTGTTCATGCTTTCATCACCAGCAGGGTGGATTATTGTAATGGACTCCTCACTGGCCTTCCCAAGAAGACCAGAAGACAATTGCAGCTCATACAGAACGCTGCTGCCAGGATTCTGAGCAGAACCAGAAACTATGAACATATCAGGTCTCATCCTCAGGTCTTCCCACTGGCTCCCATTAACATTTAGGATTGATTTTTAAAGTATTAATACTGGTATTTAAATCACTCAATGGCCTATGACCTCAATACATTGCAGATATGCTCACTGAATATAAACCGATCACTCAGATCATTAGGATCACATCAGCTAGAAATACTAAGGGTTCACTCTAAGCATGGAGAGTCCGCTTTTAGTTGTTATGCCAGTGCAGCTGGAACCACCTTCCAGAAGAGATCAGATGTGCTCCTACAGTAGTCACATTCAAATCCAGACTCAAAACACATCTGTTTAGCTGTGCATTTACTGAATGAGTACTGTGCCACTGTACGTCCGACTGAATACACTGTATTTTATTTTTGCATCCTACTTTGATTTTAAACTGAGCTCAAATGTCGCTGAGAATCGGGTAAGAGACAAACATGAAGTACTCTGAAATGTTATTTGGGAAATTGAGAGATGAAACAATGTTGAGGACCTGGTGATGATGTTCGAGTCTGTGGTAGAGTAGTGAGTTTAATGTGAAAGTTGAGGACTATGTATCATCTTTTTACTCTTTTAATTTATTTTATAACTGTATCAACTTTATATCTCTTTTAATTCCTTTCAGAACTGTCTTAATTTTCCTTGCTTTTATTTTGTGATTATTTTAATTAATTTCTGTGTAAAGCACATGGAATTACCATAGTGTACAAAATGTGCTATATAAATAAACTTGCCTTGCCTAAATGAAGTTCTTCATCAGCTTTGAAGAAGGATGAAAACAGCAAAGAAAGCAGCCACGAACAGCATGCTGCTCTATCAAATAATGCAACAAATGACAAATAATAAAAAAAAAAATATTGTTTTATGTGTAAGTGGCCACTGGAGGCCTCTAGAGGTAATTAAAGGTACAATATGTAATTTGTTTGCTTTAAAAATAGCAAAAATCACTATATCTATGCAGTGTTAATTTTGACAGCAAATTTTGATTTAGTTTTAGTCATAGTCTTTTGACTAAAATGCCATTTAGTTTTAGTCATATTTTAGTCATCTGAATTGTTTTAGTTTTAGTCTAGTTTTAGTCGACGAACTACAATAAGATTTTAGTCGACAAAATCTACAGTAGATTTAGTCGACTAAAATATAATGGGTTTAAATTGAAATGCATTAATTTTGAATTTCTCTAAAATTCCCAAACCCATATACTCCCGGAGAAAACATATATTAACCTGCTAATATTAATGATTTTAAAGTTTGAACATGCAATACAGATACAGATTTAACTACTGTAACTTAAAAAATCTTACAATTAAATAAAACCACTTTTCCTAAAGTAGAACACAGTCTTCTTTTCAATGAATGGCTATATGCATATGCATATTCTTTATAACTACTTGCATACATCATTCTCTATTCTTTATTTAAGAGAATGACATATTTATTTGTATGAATTAAATATAATTAATCCTTATTAAAGCTATTAATGAGCAATGAATGCTTTTCTCTTTTTCTTTTGTTGCTTGATCAATATTAAGGACACACGACACATCAGGTTTATTACTCACTGTCACTTTAAGACATCGGATCATGTCCAATGACATGCGGATCCAATTGCACTGATGCACATGCGATACACTCACAACTGTTTAAGACATAACCGACATAATTTACGTGAATACTCTCCAAAACTGACATTTAGACATAATGTTGTGTGTATTTGTCCATTCAGACACGAAAGAGAGCTCAATTCCATACTCGCGCGCTGTATGTTTATGTGAATGACTGCACGCTTCGGGTCTGGTGTGTGCGCACAGAAAACCGTACCGAATAGAGCTCTTTTTTGCGTCGTCACTCTTATTCAGATCTACATGTCTGCTCTACTCATTCTCCCAGACGCTTACATGTTTTAACGTTTTATGAGACATGCAGCGCATGCCAACTCGTGTGCCGCTGGGTAGATCAGCACGTCACAGTACAAATGTGCGCATCTACCACAAACGCAGGACATCAGACTGGATCGCTTTCCAAATCGTCACTATCTAACATTTTCGTCTAGTTTTTATTCGTTGACGAAAATGTCAATAGATTTTTGTCATAGTTTTTGTCATTCAAAACTAGTTTTTATTTAGTTATCGTCTCGTTTTCGTCTGTGAAAAAATGTCGTTGACGAAAATAATGACGAAAATTATTCGTCAACGAAATTAACACTGTATCTATGTTATATATATATTTTTTAGTTGTGGACTTACATTATCCCGACTGTTTCCAACAACTTTCAAACCAGGAGAAATTTGTAATTTAATTCGGAGACACGGACCGTTTCTTTATTTCCGTTTTGTCGCCGTCAATGGCGTCATATCCACGTTCTCCCTGGTTTCCGCTCGTACTGCCATAGTAACCAGAGCCCTCTGATAGTAACCAAGGCGACAGACGTGGACAACTGTGAAGTTCGTAATGTCTATCTGCATGCTGTTGTTGTTTCGTTCAAACATTATGGACCATGGCAAGCAGACTTTGGATAAAAAAGGAGAACTAAAACGAGAATCAATATCAGTGCGGTGTTTTCGAGATGCCGAGAGCTCCATGTCCGAGACTTCGACCGCTCCTACATGTACTTTATTAAACAGGTGAGCACATTTACATAAAACTAATCAATGTTATATAGTTCAACAATAATAAAATGTTAGAATATGATCTGTATGTTATTCTAATGTTGATCTAGCTTACTGCTAGTCTCATACAGACAAACTAACACATAGAATAACATACATTTCAACACATTCAAATGCAGTTTAGTGTGATAGTGTAATGTTAGACCAGTGGTCGGGAACCTATGGCTCGCGAGCCACATCTGGCTCTTTGGCAAAAATCATGTGGCTCGCGAGGTCTCTCACCCTTTACCAACAAACCATCGATGAAACAATTAAAACACATCAACAGAGATCGGCTCTCTGCAGAAAAAGCAGCCAATTACAATTCCCTTGTTGTAGTACAGCCTACTTAAGTTAATTAAAAGTTTATGATAATAATAATATTCAAGTTGTACCGGCAAAAGTGCGTGTTCAGTGCTGTTCGGGAGTGTTCTGTGGTAACCTACAGCTCCTGCACTGGATTCAAGCTGGCGAAAACCATTCTAGAACAGCAGCGAAAATGTAAAAGTAGGCTTTATAAACTTTAATATATCCTTTTATTGAAACGGGGGCTTTGCTGTGCAAAGAGACATTTGCGCAGAGACCCTTTATGTCCTATAAATGTGTCGTATTTTTTGATAATCCGCGCAGATTTCAGTTGACGATTCTGTTTAAAGTTATTAATAACAAAACATGAATGAATGAGAAAGAAAATAACAGGATGTGCTTTATATTGAAAATAAATATTAAAAGCGTGATAAGTCGCGAAAGAGAACTGAATTCTACTGACAAGACGCTGTGCGCGCGCTCCGAGCGCAACACGGACAAGTAGCCTTTGTCTTCGGTTGCGCGCCTAAGCGGCCAAATAAACAGAAATATTTCAAAATGGCAAGTCGAGTATTCACGTAAACACAGCAGATGTACTCTGTGCATTCACTCTCTCTCTCTCACACACGCACACATAAGAGGATTTATGCTCATCACTTGGTAACTCAACCTCACAGTGAAAGCCCTGCACAATTAATTCCATATTGCAACTAATTTATTGTTTGCTGAATATTTGTTTGTTTTTAGTTGTCTATGGACCTAATAATTACTAGGCTACTGTTGAATTTTTTATTGAAAAAAGCACGTCTTTAATTTATATATATATATATATATATATATATATATTTTTTTTTTTTCTACTGTGGCTCTTTTGGAAAAATGCATTATCCAAAAATGAAAAAATGGCTCTTTGGTCAAAAAAGGTTCCCGACCCCTGTGTTAGACCAAGTGAAACAGCGCTGCTTTACCTCACAAGTTTAATTTGTCTAATAAACTGACCTGTGAGTAGTAATTCTGCACTTGCGTGTAGTTCGGTAGAATGAAATGTCCATATTCCTTTTATATCCGCGGAACTCGCGTCGCGTGTGGAGCTGATAGCTGTCTCTTAGCAATCCCGACCTGCTTCATATCACAGTCATGATAAAAACATTGATGTATTTTCTCATCCATAAACATTATTAGATCGGTCGGCTTGATGTTGACGACAAGATCCATAATTCTTAGCAAATGTTGCGTCATCAAACTACGCCTTTGTTATTGTAAGAGGTTAGCGACCCCTAGCGGTGAAAAAAATTTACATATTGTACGTTTAATTCACAGTCAGGTCATTCATGTGACTGGGTTTCAGGCTGTGAGGAACCTCTATAGCCGATCAACAGTTTGCTCTCGCCTGATTTCTCTCGTCTCAGAAGCTCAGGGACATATGTAAGTTAACTCAGGTTGTGGAATCCTGGTGCTGTTCACTCTGCAACATTAAGTTATGTGTAACAGGTATTAATTATAACTTGTGTTTTATTTTAAATTCACACAAAATCCTACTTTTTCTGCTACATATGCATGTAAGAAAAGAAAAGAAAATTATTTTTTTTATGTCTTTATGAGTTTTGTGTTCGTCGCAGTTGTGACGTCATTTGCGCATTGCGCGCGCTCTCGCTTCAGTCCGCGGGAGGTCTGAGCAGAGCGAGGTATGTATTGTGTGCACTCCTGTTCGAAAGAGTGTTATAAGTGAAAATAATCACTAATTAAGTGATCGGTTTTGTTCAAATGTAATTGAGTATGCACAAGTATGTGATCTCCCCTTTTGAAGATGTTTTTCCTGCATAAGTGAAAGTTTAACCGAGTGAATGCAGTATCACGTTGTGTTGTATGTTAGTGTGAAAGTTGGCCTGTGAAGCGTGTCTGCTGATATATTTTCTATGTTCAAATGTTTGACAGGAGAAGGCTGATTTAAACACTCCTTTGAATGCAACAAATAATTACGTACTCGGTTACTAACGTAACCTCGGTTCTCTCTAGAAGAGGGAACGAGTATTTGCGTAAGTATCTTACGCTAGGGGAAAACCTCTTTTCCTCGAGATATTGAAGCCAAAAATTATCCACAATTTTGCAATAATGTAAAACGCATTGCAGCAGCATGCAGACATGGGCGAGACAGCTCGCGCGCCCATTGGCTGCTCTGCGGCAACTGCACCAGCCTATCGATAGAGGCCCCTCATGACGTCAGAACCAATGAGGGTGCTTCGCGCCCATTACGTCATGTCCCGCCGAAAGCGGGTGGGGCTAGGGCTATAAATACGGCCCAGAGAGGCTGGTTTGGTCAGTTTTTTCATCGCTGAAGCGAATCAGAACGTGACGCATGCACGGCAAGATACGCAAATACTCGTTCCCTCTTCTAGAGAGAACCGAGGTTACGTTAGTAACCGAGTACGTTCTCTTACGAGAGGTTCTCTCGTACTTGCGTAAGTATCTTACGCTAGGAGAACACAGTGTAAAACGCCGTGCGTGCTTGAGACATAACACTAAAGTCCCAAAGGCAGGTGCCCGGGGCTCATACAGTGCCTAATCACAAGGGACTCACAGAGAATCCGGGAAGAGGGGCTAGAATAGCATCA
>NW_028118242.1:0-43069 GCF_965113295.1 Leuciscus leuciscus | reverse complement strand
GGTCCCGCCAGTGGTCAGTGTTTTTTGGTTTTGTTTTCTGTTTTTTTGTGCAGGTGGTGGGTAGGTTTAGCTGGTTAGGTGAGGTAGCGTGCCAGGCCTTTGGCCTTTGACCCTGCATCCATGCAGACGCCCTGACGCAAACTGAACTTGAGTTTTCCCCCAGCTGTTCACCTGTCAATGCAAAATGGTTGCATTTGCCGTGCATATCAGCACGAGTGCTGAAACAGCACCAATGCTGACAGGTAAGTGTCTATTTCTATAGATAGATTGATGGATGGAGTGATGGATGGATGGATGGATGGATGGATGGATGGATGGATGGATGGATGGATGGATGGATGGATAGATAGGTACATGAGTTGAAACAACTTTTTGTTAAAAAAAATGTTTTTGTTAAAAAAAATGTTTTTGTTTGAAAAAGTGAATGTTTTTTAGGCCTGTGTTACATTGATGGATGGAGTGATGGAGTGATGGATGGATGGATGGATGGATGGATAGATAGATGAATAGATGAATATATAGATACATGAGTTTAAACCACTTTTTGTTAAAAAAAATATGTTTTTGTTTGAAAAAGTGAATGTTTTTAGGCCTGTGTTTATACATGGATGGATGGAGTGATGGATGGATGGATGGATGGATGGATGGATAGATAGATAAATAGATAGATAGATGAATAGATGAATATATAGATACATGAGTTTAAACAACTTTTTGTTAAAAAAAAAAAAAGTTTTTGTTTGAAAAAGTGAATGTTTTTAGGCCTGTGTTATACATGGATGGATGGAGTGATGGAGTGATGGAGTGATGGATGGATGGATGGATAGATAGATGGATAGATGGATAGATGGATAGATGGATAGATGAGTTTGATCGACTGTTTGTTCATATTTTTTTATTGTTTTGTGTTAAATATTGAAAGTAGTCTTTGGACTAATGGTTAGTTTGGGTTTAGGGTTAGTTTGAGGCTATGGTTAGGTTAGGGTTAAAATGGCATATAGGTAGGGAGGTAAAAACGACTTTCACCCTCATTAGTAACCACCCTCATTTGCATAAAGGGCATCTGATTGGCCGAATCTTAACTGTCCATATATCTGCAACGGTGTGTTTTATCTGTACGAAACTTGGTTTATATAGTAATTGATGTATGGCTAGTCGACTGGTGGTGGTTTGGTGCGCCTCTAGCGCCACCAGGTGTGTAGACACGGTACTGCACTTTATTTTTTAGATTTGTTTTTTTTTAACAGGGGTCTATTTTATAAATTGCTGTTGTATCTAGGGTTATTTTATATAGGGGTGGTCTATCCTGGTATATTTTGGGTAGGGTCTGTGTAGGTCCCGCCAGTGGTCAGTGTTTTTTGGTTTTGTTTTCTGTTTTTTTGTGCAGGTGGTGGGTAGGTTTAGCTGGTTAGGTGAGGTAGCGTGCCAGGCCTTTGGCCTTTGACCCTGCATCCATGCAGACGCCCTGACGCAAACTGAACTTGAGTTTTCCCCCAGCTGTTCACCTGTCAATGCAAAATGGTTGCATTTGCCGTGCATATCAGCACGAGTGCTGAAACAGCACCAATGCTGACAGGTAAGTGTCTATTTCTATAGATAGATTGATGGATGGAGTGATGGATGGATGGATGGATGGATGGATGGATGGATGGATGGATGGATGGATGGATGGATGGATGATGGATGGATGGATAGATAGGTACATGAGTTGAAACAACTTTTGTTAAAAAAAATGTTTTTGTTAAAAAAAATGTTTTTGTTTGAAAAAGTGAATGTTTTTTAGGCCTGTGTTACATTGATGGATGGAGTGATGGAGTGATGGATGGATGGATGGATGGATGGATAGATAGATGAATAGATGAATATATAGATACATGAGTTTAAACCACTTTTTGTTAAAAAAAATATGTTTTTGTTTGAAAAAGTGAATGTTTTTAGGCCTGTGTTATACATGGATGGATGGAGTGATGGATGGATGGATGGATGGATGGATAGATAGATAAATAGATAGATAGATGAATAGATGAATATATAGATACATGAGTTTAAACAACTTTTTGTTAAAAAAAAAAAAGTTTTTGTTTGAAAAAGTGAATGTTTTTAGGCCTGTGTTATACATGGATGGATGGAGTGATGGAGTGATGGAGTGATGGATGGATGGATGGATAGATAGATGGATAGATGGATAGATGGATAGATGGATAGATGAGTTTGATCGACTGTTTGTTCATATTTTTTTATTGTTTTGTGTTAAATATTGAAAGTAGTCTTTGGACTAATGGTTAGTTTGGGTTTAGGTAGGGAGGTAAAAACGACTTTCACCCTCATTAGTAACCACCCTCATTTGCATAAAGGGCATCTGATTGGCCGAATCTTAACTGTCCATATATCTGCAACGGTGTGTTTTATCTGTACGAAACTTGGTTTATATAGTAATTGATGTATGGCTAGTCGACTGGTGGTGGTTTGGTGCGCCTCTAGCGCCACCAGGTGTGTAGACACGGTACTGCACTTTATTTTTTAGATTTGTTTTTTTTAACAGGGGTCTATTTTATAAATTGCTGTTGTATCTAGGGTTATTTTATATAGGGGTGGTCTATCCTGGTATATTTTGGGTAGGGTCTGTGTAGGTCCCGCCAGTGGTCAGTGTTTTTTGGTTTTGTTTTCTGTTTTTTTGTGCAGGTGGTGGGTAGGTTTAGCTGGTTAGGTGAGGTAGCGTGCCAGGCCTTTGGCCTTTGACCCTGCATCCATGCAGACGCCCTGACGCAAACTGAACTTGAGTTTTCCCCCAGCTGTTCACCTGTCAATGCAAAATGGTTGCATTTGCCGTGCATATCAGCACGAGTGCTGAAACAGCACCAATGCTGACAGGTAAGTGTCTATTTCTATAGATAGATTGATGGATGGAGTGATGGATGGATGGATGGATGGATGGATGGATGGATGGATGGATGGATGGATGGATGGATGGATAGATAGGTACATGAGTTGAAACAACTTTTTGTTAAAAAAAATGTTTTTGTTAAAAAAAATGTTTTTGTTTGAAAAAGTGAATGTTTTTTAGGCCTGTGTTACATTGATGGATGGAGTGATGGAGTGATGGATGGATGGATGGATGGATGGATAGATAGATGAATAGATGAATATATAGATACATGAGTTTAAACCACTTTTTGTTAAAAAAAATATGTTTTTGTTTGAAAAAGTGAATGTTTTTAGGCCTGTGTTATACATGGATGGATGGAGTGATGGATGGATGGATGGATGGATGGATGGATAGATAGATAAATAGATAGATAGATGAATAGATGAATATATAGATACATGAGTTTAAACAACTTTTTGTTAAAAAAAAAAAAGTTTTTGTTTGAAAAAGTGAATGTTTTTAGGCCTGTGTTATACATGGATGGATGGAGTGATGGAGTGATGGAGTGATGGATGGATGGATGGATAGATAGATGGATAGATGGATAGATGGATAGATGGATAGATGAGTTTGATCGACTGTTTGTTCATATTTTTTTATTGTTTTGTGTTAAATATTGAAAGTAGTCTTTGGACTAATGGTTAGTTTGGGTTTAGGGTTAGTTTGAGGCTATGGTTAGGTTAGGGTTAAAATGGCATATAGGTAGGGAGGTAAAAACGACTTTCACCCTCATTAGTAACCACCCTCATTTGCATAAAGGGCATCTGATTGGCCGAATCTTAACTGTCCATATATCTGCAACGGTGTGTTTTATCTGTACGAAACTTGGTTTATATAGTAATTGATGTATGGCTAGTCGACTGGTGGTGGTTTGGTGCGCCTCTAGCGCCACCAGGTGTGTAGACACGGTACTGCACTTTATTTTTTAGATTTGTTTTTTTTTAACAGGGGTCTATTTTATAAATTGCTGTTGTATCTAGGGTTATTTTATATAGGGGTGGTCTATCCTGGTATATTTTGGGTAGGGTCTGTGTAGGTCCCGCCAGTGGTCAGTGTTTTTTGGTTTTGTTTTCTGTTTTTTTGTGCAGGTGGTGGGTAGGTTTAGCTGGTTAGGTGAGGTAGCGTGCCAGGCCTTTGGCCTTTGACCCTGCATCCATGCAGACGCCCTGACGCAAACTGAACTTGAGTTTTCCCCCAGCTGTTCACCTGTCAATGCAAAATGGTTGCATTTGCCGTGCATATCAGCACGAGTGCTGAAACAGCACCAATGCTGACAGGTAAGTGTCTATTTCTATAGATAGATTGATGGATGGAGTGATGGATGGATGGATGGATGGATGGATGGATGATGGATGGATGGATGGATGGATGGATGGATGGATGGATGGATGGATGGATAGATAGGTACATGAGTTGAAACAACTTTTTGTTAAAAAAAATGTTTTTGTTAAAAAAAATGTTTTTGTTTGAAAAAGTGAATGTTTTTTAGGCCTGTGTTACATTGATGGATGGAGTGATGGAGTGATGGATGGATGGATGGATGGATGGATAGATAGATGAATAGATGAATATATAGATACATGAGTTTAAACCACTTTTTGTTAAAAAAAATATGTTTTTGTTTGAAAAAGTGAATGTTTTTAGGCCTGTGTTATACATGGATGGATGGAGTGATGGATGGATGGATGGATGGATGGATAGATAGATAAATAGATAGATAGATGAATAGATGAATATATAGATACATGAGTTTAAACAACTTTTTGTTAAAAAAAAAAAAGTTTTTGTTTGAAAAAGTGAATGTTTTAGGCCTGTGTTATACATGGATGGATGGAGTGATGGAGTGATGGAGTGATGGATGGATGGATGGATAGATAGATGGATAGATGGATAGATGGATAGATGGATAGATGAGTTTGATCGACTGTTTGTTCATATTTTTTTATTGTTTTGTGTTAAATATTGAAAGTAGTCTTTGGACTAATGGTTAGTTTGGGTTTAGGTAGGGAGGTAAAAACGACTTTCACCCTCATTAGTAACCACCCTCATTTGCATAAAGGGCATCTGATTGGCCGAATCTTAACTGTCCATATATCTGCAACGGTGTGTTTTATCTGTACGAAACTTGGTTTATATAGTAATTGATGTATGGCTAGTCGACTGGTGGTGGTTTGGTGCGCCTCTAGCGCCACCAGGTGTGTAGACACGGTACTGCACTTTATTTTTTAGATTTGTTTTTTTTTAACAGGGGTCTATTTTATAAATTGCTGTTGTATCTAGGGTTATTTTATATAGGGGTGGTCTATCCTGGTATATTTTGGGTAGGGTCTGTGTAGGTCCCGCCAGTGGTCAGTGTTTTTTGGTTTTGTTTTCTGTTTTTTTGTGCAGGTGGTGGGTAGGTTTAGCTGGTTAGGTGAGGTAGCGTGCCAGGCCTTTGGCCTTTGACCCTGCATCCATGCAGACGCCCTGACGCAAACTGAACTTGAGTTTTCCCCCAGCTGTTCACCTGTCAATGCAAAATGGTTGCATTTGCCGTGCATATCAGCACGAGTGCTGAAACAGCACCAATGCTGACAGGTAAGTGTCTATTTCTATAGATAGATTGATGGATGGAGTGATGGATGGATGGATGGATGGATGGATGGATGGATGGATGGATGGATGGATGGATAGATAGGTACATGAGTTGAAACAACTTTTTGTTAAAAAAAATGTTTTTGTTAAAAAAAATGTTTTTGTTTGAAAAAGTGAATGTTTTTTAGGCCTGTGTTACATTGATGGATGGAGTGATGGAGTGATGGATGGATGGATGGATGGATGGATAGATAGATGAATAGATGAATATATAGATACATGAGTTTAAACCACTTTTTGTTAAAAAAAATATGTTTTTGTTTGAAAAAGTGAATGTTTTTAGGCCTGTGTTATACATGGATGGATGGAGTGATGGATGGATGGATGGATGGATGGATAGATAGATAAATAGATAGATAGATGAATAGATGAATATATAGATACATGAGTTTAAACAACTTTTTGTTAAAAAAAAAAAAGTTTTTGTTTGAAAAAGTGAATGTTTTTAGGCCTGTGTTATACATGGATGGATGGAGTGATGGAGTGATGGAGTGATGGATGGATGGATGGATAGATAGATGGATAGATGGATAGATGGATAGATGGATAGATGAGTTTGATCGACTGTTTGTTCATATTTTTTTATTGTTTTGTGTTAAATATTGAAAGTAGTCTTTGGACTAATGGTTAGTTTGGGTTTAGGTAGGGAGGTAAAAACGACTTTCACCCTCATTAGTAACCACCCTCATTTGCATAAAGGGCATCTGATTGGCCGAATCTTAACTGTCCATATATCTGCAACGGTGTGTTTTATCTGTACGAAACTTGGTTTATATAGTAATTGATGTATGGCTAGTCGACTGGTGGTGGTTTGGTGCGCCTCTAGCGCCACCAGGTGTGTAGACACGGTACTGCACTTTATTTTTTAGATTTGTTTTTTTTTAACAGGGGTCTATTTTATAAATTGCTGTTGTATCTAGGGTTATTTTATATAGGGGTGGTCTATCCTGGTATATTTTGGGTAGGGTCTGTGTAGGTCCCGCCAGTGGTCAGTGTTTTTTGGTTTTGTTTTCTGTTTTTTTGTGCAGGTGGTGGGTAGGTTTAGCTGGTTAGGTGAGGTAGCGTGCCAGGCCTTTGGCCTTTGACCCTGCATCCATGCAGACGCCCTGACGCAAACTGAACTTGAGTTTTCCCCCAGCTGTTCACCTGTCAATGCAAAATGGTTGCATTTGCCGTGCATATCAGCACGAGTGCTGAAACAGCACCAATGCTGACAGGTAAGTGTCTATTTCTATAGATAGATTGATGGATGGAGTGATGGATGGATGGATGGATGGATGGATGGATGGATGGATGGATGGATGGATGGATAGATAGGTACATGAGTTGAAACAACTTTTTGTTAAAAAAAATGTTTTTGTTAAAAAAAATGTTTTTGTTTGAAAAAGTGAATGTTTTTTAGGCCTGTGTTACATTGATGGATGGAGTGATGGAGTGATGGATGGATGGATGGATGGATGGATAGATAGATGAATAGATGAATATATAGATACATGAGTTTAAACCACTTTTTGTTAAAAAAAATATGTTTTTGTTTGAAAAAGTGAATGTTTTTAGGCCTGTGTTATACATGGATGGATGGAGTGATGGATGGATGGATGGATGGATGGATAGATAGATAAATAGATAGATAGATGAATAGATGAATATATAGATACATGAGTTTAAACAACTTTTTGTTAAAAAAAAAAAAGTTTTTGTTTGAAAAAGTGAATGTTTTTAGGCCTGTGTTATACATGGATGGATGGAGTGATGGAGTGATGGAGTGATGGATGGATGGATGGATAGATAGATGGATAGATGGATAGATGGATAGATGGATAGATGAGTTTGATCGACTGTTTGTTCATATTTTTTTATTGTTTTGTGTTAAATATTGAAAGTAGTCTTTGGACTAATGGTTAGTTTGGGTTTAGGGTTAGTTTGAGGCTATGGTTAGGTTAGGGTTAAAATGGCATATAGGTAGGGAGGTAAAAACGACTTTCACCCTCATTAGTAACCACCCTCATTTGCATAAAGGGCATCTGATTGGCCGAATCTTAACTGTCCATATATCTGCAACGGTGTGTTTTATCTGTACGAAACTTGGTTTATATAGTAATTGATGTATGGCTAGTCGACTGGTGGTGGTTTGGTGCGCCTCTAGCGCCACCAGGTGTGTAGACACGGTACTGCACTTTATTTTTTAGATTTGTTTTTTTTTAACAGGGGTCTATTTTATAAATTGCTGTTGTATCTAGGGTTATTTTATATAGGGGTGGTCTATCCTGGTATATTTTGGGTAGGGTCTGTGTAGGTCCCGCCAGTGGTCAGTGTTTTTTGGTTTTGTTTTCTGTTTTTTTGTGCAGGTGGTGGGTAGGTTTAGCTGGTTAGGTGAGGTAGCGTGCCAGGCCTTTGGCCTTTGACCCTGCATCCATGCAGACGCCCTGACGCAAACTGAACTTGAGTTTTCCCCCAGCTGTTCACCTGTCAATGCAAAATGGTTGCATTTGCCGTGCATATCAGCACGAGTGCTGAAACAGCACCAATGCTGACAGGTAAGTGTCTATTTCTATAGATAGATTGATGGATGGAGTGATGGATGGATGGATGGATGGATGGATGGATGGATGGATGGATGGATGGATGGATGGATGGATGGATGGATGGATGGATAGATAGGTACATGAGTTGAAACAACTTTTTGTTAAAAAAAATGTTTTTGTTAAAAAAAATGTTTTTGTTTGAAAAAGTGAATGTTTTTTAGGCCTGTGTTACATTGATGGATGGAGTGATGGAGTGATGGATGGATGGATGGATGGATGGATAGATAGATGAATAGATGAATATATAGATACATGAGTTTAAACCACTTTTTGTTAAAAAAAATATGTTTTTGTTTGAAAAAGTGAATGTTTTTAGGCCTGTGTTATACATGGATGGATGGAGTGATGGATGGATGGATGGATGGATGGATAGATAGATAAATAGATAGATAGATGAATAGATGAATATATAGATACATGAGTTTAAACAACTTTTTGTTAAAAAAAAAAAAGTTTTTGTTTGAAAAAGTGAATGTTTTTAGGCCTGTGTTATACATGGATGGATGGAGTGATGGAGTGATGGAGTGATGGATGGATGGATGGATAGATAGATGGATAGATGGATAGATGGATAGATGGATAGATGAGTTTGATCGACTGTTTGTTCATATTTTTTTATTGTTTTGTGTTAAATATTGAAAGTAGTCTTTGGACTAATGGTTAGTTTGGGTTTAGGGTTAGTTTGAGGCTATGGTTAGGTTAGGGTTAAAATGGCATATAGGTAGGGAGGTAAAAACGACTTTCACCCTCATTAGTAACCACCCTCATTTGCATAAAGGGCATCTGATTGGCCGAATCTTAACTGTCCATATATCTGCAACGGTGTGTTTTATCTGTACGAAACTTGGTTTATATAGTAATTGATGTATGGCTAGTCGACTGGTGGTGGTTTGGTGCGCCTCTAGCGCCACCAGGTGTGTAGACACGGTACTGCACTTTATTTTTTAGATTTGTTTTTTTTTAACAGGGGTCTATTTTATAAATTGCTGTTGTATCTAGGGTTATTTTATATAGGGGTGGTCTATCCTGGTATATTTTGGGTAGGGTCTGTGTAGGTCCCGCCAGTGGTCAGTGTTTTTTGGTTTTGTTTTCTGTTTTTTTGTGCAGGTGGTGGGTAGGTTTAGCTGGTTAGGTGAGGTAGCGTGCCAGGCCTTTGGCCTTTGACCCTGCATCCATGCAGACGCCCTGACGCAAACTGAACTTGAGTTTTCCCCCAGCTGTTCACCTGTCAATGCAAAATGGTTGCATTTGCCGTGCATATCAGCACGAGTGCTGAAACAGCACCAATGCTGACAGGTAAGTGTCTATTTCTATAGATAGATTGATGGATGGAGTGATGGATGGATGGATGGATGGATGGATGGATGGATGGATGGATGGATGGATGGATGGATGGATAGATAGGTACATGAGTTGAAACAACTTTTTGTTAAAAAAAATGTTTTTGTTAAAAAAAATGTTTTTGTTTGAAAAAGTGAATGTTTTTTAGGCCTGTGTTACATTGATGGATGGAGTGATGGAGTGATGGATGGATGGATGGATGGATGGATAGATAGATGAATAGATGAATATATAGATACATGAGTTTAAACCACTTTTTGTTAAAAAAAATATGTTTTTGTTTGAAAAAGTGAATGTTTTTAGGCCTGTGTTATACATGGATGGATGGAGTGATGGATGGATGGATGGATGGATGGATAGATAGATAAATAGATAGATAGATGAATAGATGAATATATAGATACATGAGTTTAAACAACTTTTTGTTAAAAAAAAAAAAGTTTTTGTTTGAAAAAGTGAATGTTTTTAGGCCTGTGTTATACATGGATGGATGGAGTGATGGAGTGATGGAGTGATGGATGGATGGATGGATAGATAGATGGATAGATGGATAGATGGATAGATGGATAGATGAGTTTGATCGACTGTTTGTTCATATTTTTTTATTGTTTTGTGTTAAATATTGAAAGTAGTCTTTGGACTAATGGTTAGTTTGGGTTTAGGGTTAGTTTGGGGCTATGGTTAGGTTAGGGTTAAAATGGCATATAGGTAGGGAGGTAAAAACGACTTTCACCCTCATTAGTAACCACCCTCATTTGCATAAAGGGCATCTGATTGGCCGAATCTTAACTGTCCATATATCTGCAACGGTGTGTTTTATCTGTACGAAACTTGGTTTATATAGTAATTGATGTATGGCTAGTCGACTGGTGGTGGTTTGGTGCGCCTCTAGCGCCACCAGGTGTGTAGACACGGTACTGCACTTTATTTTTTAGATTTGTTTTTTTTTAACAGGGGTCTATTTTATAAATTGCTGTTGTATCTAGGGTTATTTTATATAGGGGTGGTCTATCCTGGTATATTTTGGGTAGGGTCTGTGTAGGTCCCGCCAGTGGTCAGTGTTTTTTGGTTTTGTTTTCTGTTTTTTTGTGCAGGTGGTGGGTAGGTTTAGCTGGTTAGGTGAGGTAGCGTGCCAGGCCTTTGGCCTTTGACCCTGCATCCATGCAGACGCCCTGACGCAAACTGAACTTGAGTTTTCCCCCAGCTGTTCACCTGTCAATGCAAAATGGTTGCATTTGCCGTGCATATCAGCACGAGTGCTGAAACAGCACCAATGCTGACAGGTAAGTGTCTATTTCTATAGATAGATTGATGGATGGAGTGATGGATGGATGGATGGATGGATGGATGGATGGATGGATGGATGGATGGATGGATGGATGGATGGATGGATGGATAGATAGGTACATGAGTTGAAACAACTTTTTGTTAAAAAAAATGTTTTTGTTAAAAAAAATGTTTTTGTTTGAAAAAGTGAATGTTTTTTAGGCCTGTGTTACATTGATGGATGGAGTGATGGAGTGATGGATGGATGGATGGATGGATGGATAGATAGATGAATAGATGAATATATAGATACATGAGTTTAAACCACTTTTTGTTAAAAAAAATATGTTTTTGTTTGAAAAAGTGAATGTTTTTAGGCCTGTGTTATACATGGATGGATGGAGTGATGGATGGATGGATGGATGGATGGATAGATAGATAAATAGATAGATAGATGAATAGATGAATATATAGATACATGAGTTTAAACAACTTTTTGTTAAAAAAAAAAAAGTTTTTGTTTGAAAAAGTGAATGTTTTTAGGCCTGTGTTATACATGGATGGATGGAGTGATGGAGTGATGGAGTGATGGATGGATGGATGGATAGATAGATGGATAGATGGATAGATGGATAGATGGATAGATGAGTTTGATCGACTGTTTGTTCATATTTTTTTATTGTTTTGTGTTAAATATTGAAAGTAGTCTTTGGACTAATGGTTAGTTTGGGTTTAGGGTTAGTTTGGGGCTATGGTTAGGTTAGGGTTAAAATGGCATATAGGTAGGGAGGTAAAAACGACTTTCACCCTCATTAGTAACCACCCTCATTTGCATAAAGGGCATCTGATTGGCCGAATCTTAACTGTCCATATATCTGCAACGGTGTGTTTTATCTGTACGAAACTTGGTTTATATAGTAATTGATGTATGGCTAGTCGACTGGTGGTGGTTTGGTGCGCCTCTAGCGCCACCAGGTGTGTAGACACGGTACTGCACTTTATTTTTTAGATTTGTTTTTTTTTAACAGGGGTCTATTTTATAAATTGCTGTTGTATCTAGGGTTATTTTATATAGGGGTGGTCTATCCTGGTATATTTTGGGTAGGGTCTGTGTAGGTCCCGCCAGTGGTCAGTGTTTTTTGGTTTTGTTTTCTGTTTTTTTGTGCAGGTGGTGGGTAGGTTTAGCTGGTTAGGTGAGGTAGCGTGCCAGGCCTTTGGCCTTTGACCCTGCATCCATGCAGACGCCCTGACGCAAACTGAACTTGAGTTTTCCCCCAGCTGTTCACCTGTCAATGCAAAATGGTTGCATTTGCCGTGCATATCAGCACGAGTGCTGAAACAGCACCAATGCTGACAGGTAAGTGTCTATTTCTATAGATAGATTGATGGATGGAGTGATGGATGGATGGATGGATGGATGGATGGATGGATGGATGGATGGATGGATGGATGGATGGATGGATGGATAGATAGGTACATGAGTTGAAACAACTTTTTGTTAAAAAAAATGTTTTTGTTAAAAAAAATGTTTTTGTTTGAAAAAGTGAATGTTTTTTAGGCCTGTGTTACATTGATGGATGGAGTGATGGAGTGATGGATGGATGGATGGATGGATGGATAGATAGATGAATAGATGAATATATAGATACATGAGTTTAAACCACTTTTTGTTAAAAAAAATATGTTTTTGTTTGAAAAAGTGAATGTTTTTAGGCCTGTGTTATACATGGATGGATGGAGTGATGGAGTGATGGATGGATGGATGGATGGATGGATGGATAGATAGATAAATAGATAGATAGATGAATAGATGAATATATAGATACATGAGTTTAAACAACTTTTTGTTAAAAAAAAAAAAGTTTTTGTTTGAAAAAGTGAATGTTTTTAGGCCTGTGTTATACATGGATGGATGGAGTGATGGAGTGATGGAGTGATGGATGGATGGATGGATAGATAGATGGATAGATGGATAGATGGATAGATGGATAGATGAGTTTGATCGACTGTTTGTTCATATTTTTTTATTGTTTTGTGTTAAATATTGAAAGTAGTCTTTGGACTAATGGTTAGTTTGGGTTTAGGGTTAGTTTGGGGCTATGGTTAGGTTAGGTTAGGGTTAAAATGGCATATAGGTAGGGAGGTAAAAACGACTTTCACCCTCATTAGTAACCACCCTCATTTGCATAAAGGGCATCTGATTGGCCGAATCTTAACTGTCCATATATCTGCAACGGTGTGTTTTATCTGTACGAAACTTGGTTTATATAGTAATTGATGTATGGCTAGTCGACTGGTGGTGGTTTGGTGCGCCTCTAGCGCCACCAGGTGTGTAGACACGGTACTGCACTTTATTTTTTAGATTTGTTTTTTTTTAACAGGGGTCTATTTTATAAATTGCTGTTGTATCTAGGGTTATTTTATATAGGGGTGGTCTATCCTGGTATATTTTGGGTAGGGTCTGTGTAGGTCCCGCCAGTGGTCAGTGTTTTTTGGTTTTGTTTTCTGTTTTTTTGTGCAGGTGGTGGGTAGGTTTAGCTGGTTAGGTGAGGTAGCGTGCCAGGCCTTTGGCCTTTGACCCTGCATCCATGCAGACGCCCTGACGCAAACTGAACTTGAGTTTTCCCCCAGCTGTTCACCTGTCAATGCAAAATGGTTGCATTTGCCGTGCATATCAGCACGAGTGCTGAAACAGCACCAATGCTGACAGGTAAGTGTCTATTTCTATAGATAGATTGATGGATGGAGTGATGGATGGATGGATGGATGGATGGATGGATGGATGGATGGATGGATAGATAGGTACATGAGTTGAAACAACTTTTTGTTAAAAAAAATGTTTTTGTTAAAAAAAATGTTTTTGTTTGAAAAAGTGAATGTTTTTTAGGCCTGTGTTACATTGATGGATGGAGTGATGGAGTGATGGATGGATGGATGGATGGATGGATAGATAGATGAATAGATGAATATATAGATACATGAGTTTAAACCACTTTTTGTTAAAAAAAATATGTTTTTGTTTGAAAAAGTGAATGTTTTTAGGCCTGTGTTATACATGGATGGATGGAGTGATGGATGGATGGATGGATGGATGGATAGATAGATAAATAGATAGATAGATGAATAGATGAATATATAGATACATGAGTTTAAACAACTTTTTGTTAAAAAAAAAAAAGTTTTTGTTTGAAAAAGTGAATGTTTTTAGGCCTGTGTTATACATGGATGGATGGAGTGATGGAGTGATGGAGTGATGGATGGATGGATGGATAGATAGATGGATAGATGGATAGATGGATAGATGGATAGATGAGTTTGATCGACTGTTTGTTCATATTTTTTTATTGTTTTGTGTTAAATATTGAAAGTAGTCTTTGGACTAATGGTTAGTTTGGGTTTAGGGTTAGTTTGGGGCTATGGTTAGGTTAGGTTAGGGTTAAAATGGCATATAGGTAGGGAGGTAAAAACGACTTTCACCTTCATTAGTAACCACCCTCATTTGCATAAAGGGCATCTGATTGGCCGAATCTTAACTGTCCATATATCTGCAACGGTGTGTTTTATCTGTACGAAACTTGGTTTATATAGTAATTGATGTATGGCTAGTCGACTGGTGGTGGTTTGGTGCGCCTCTAGCGCCACCAGGTGTGTAGACACGGTACTGCACTTTATTTTTTAGATTTGTTTTTTTTTAACAGGGGTCTATTTTATAAATTGCTGTTGTATCTAGGGTTATTTTATATAGGGGTGGTCTATCCTGGTATATTTTGGGTAGGGTCTGTGTAGGTCCCGCCAGTGGTCAGTGTTTTTTGGTTTTGTTTTCTGTTTTTTTGTGCAGGTGGTGGGTAGGTTTAGCTGGTTAGGTGAGGTAGCGTGCCAGGCCTTTGGCCTTTGACCCTGCATCCATGCAGACGCCCTGACGCAAACTGAACTTGAGTTTTCCCCCAGCTGTTCACCTGTCAATGCAAAATGGTTGCATTTGCCGTGCATATCAGCACGAGTGCTGAAACAGCACCAATGCTGACAGGTAAGTGTCTATTTCTATAGATAGATTGATGGATGGAGTGATGGATGGATGGATGGATGGATGGATGGATGGATGGATGGATGGATGGATGGATGGATAGATAGGTACATGAGTTGAAACAACTTTTTGTTAAAAAAAATGTTTTTGTTAAAAAAAATGTTTTTGTTTGAAAAAGTGAATGTTTTTTAGGCCTGTGTTACATTGATGGATGGAGTGATGGAGTGATGGATGGATGGATGGATGGATGGATAGATAGATGAATAGATGAATATATAGATACATGAGTTTAAACCACTTTTTGTTAAAAAAAATATGTTTTTGTTTGAAAAAGTGAATGTTTTTAGGCCTGTGTTATACATGGATGGATGGAGTGATGGAGTGATGGATGGATGGATGGATGGATGGATGGATAGATAGATAAATAGATAGATAGATGAATAGATGAATATATAGATACATGAGTTTAAACAACTTTTTGTTAAAAAAAAAAAAGTTTTTGTTTGAAAAAGTGAATGTTTTTAGGCCTGTGTTATACATGGATGGATGGAGTGATGGAGTGATGGAGTGATGGATGGATGGATGGATAGATAGATGGATAGATGGATAGATGGATAGATGGATAGATGGATAGATGGATAGATGAGTTTGATCGACTGTTTGTTCATATTTTTTTATTGTTTTGTGTTAAATATTGAAAGTAGTCTTTGGACTAATGGTTAGTTTGGGTTTAGGTAGGGAGGTAAAAACGACTTTCACCCTCATTAGTAACCACCCTCATTTGCATAAAGGGCATCTGATTGGCCGAATCTTAACTGTCCATATATCTGCAACGGTGTGTTTTATCTGTACGAAACTTGGTTTATATAGTAATTGATGTATGGCTAGTCGACTGGTGGTGGTTTGGTGCGCCTCTAGCGCCACCAGGTGTGTAGACACGGTACTGCACTTTATTTTTTAGATTTGTTTTTTTTTAACAGGGGTCTATTTTATAAATTGCTGTTGTATCTAGGGTTATTTTATATAGGGGTGGTCTATCCTGGTATATTTTGGGTAGGGTCTGTGTAGGTCCCGCCAGTGGTCAGTGTTTTTTGGTTTTGTTTTCTGTTTTTTTGTGCAGGTGGTGGGTAGGTTTAGCTGGTTAGGTGAGGTAGCGTGCCAGGCCTTTGGCCTTTGACCCTGCATCCATGCAGACGCCCTGACGCAAACTGAACTTGAGTTTTCCCCCAGCTGTTCACCTGTCAATGCAAAATGGTTGCATTTGCCGTGCATATCAGCACGAGTGCTGAAACAGCACCAATGCTGGCAGGTAAGTGTCTATTTCTATAGATAGATTGATGGATGGAGTGATGGATGGATGGATGGATGGATGGATGGATGGATGGATGGATGGATGGACGGATGGATGGATGGATGGATAGATAGGTACATGAGTTGAAACAACTTTTTGTTAAAAAAAATGTTTTTGTTAAAAAAAATGTTTTTGTTTGAAAAAGTGAATGTTTTTTAGGCCTGTGTTACATTGATGGATGGAGTGATGGAGTGATGGATGGATGGATGGATGGATGGATAGATAGATGAATAGATGAATATATAGATACATGAGTTTAAACCACTTTTTGTTAAAAAAAATATGTTTTTGTTTGAAAAAGTGAATGTTTTTAGGCCTGTGTTATACATGGATGGATGGAGTGATGGAGTGATGGATGGATGGATGGATGGATGGATGGATAGATAGATAAATAGATAGATAGATGAATAGATGAATATATAGATACATGAGTTTAAACAACTTTTTGTTAAAAAAAAAAAAGTTTTTGTTTGAAAAAGTGAATGTTTTTAGGCCTGTGTTATACATGGATGGATGGAGTGATGGAGTGATGGAGTGATGGATGGATGGATGGATAGATAGATGGATAGATGGATAGATGGATAGATGGATAGATGGATAGATGAGTTTGATCGACTGTTTGTTCATATTTTTTTATTGTTTTGTGTTAAATATTGAAAGTAGTCTTTGGACTAATGGTTAGTTTGGGTTTAGGGTTAGTTTGGGGCTATGGTTAGGTTAGGGTTAAAATGGCATATAGGTAGGGAGGTAAAAACGACTTTCACCCTCATTAGTAACCACCCTCATTTGCATAAAGGGCATCTGATTGGCCGAATCTTAACTGTCCATATATCTGCAACGGTGTGTTTTATCTGTACGAAACTTGGTTTATATAGTAATTGATGTATGGCTAGTCGACTGGTGGTGGTTTGGTGCGCCTCTAGCGCCACCAGGTGTGTAGACACGGTACTGCACTTTATTTTTTAGATTTGTTTTTTTTTAACAGGGGTCTATTTTATAAATTGCTGTTGTATCTAGGGTTATTTTATATAGGGGTGGTCTATCCTGGTATATTTTGGGTAGGGTCTGTGTAGGTCCCGCCAGTGGTCAGTGTTTTTTGGTTTTGTTTTCTGTTTTTTTGTGCAGGTGGTGGGTAGGTTTAGCTGGTTAGGTGAGGTAGCGTGCCAGGCCTTTGGCCTTTGACCCTGCATCCATGCAGACGCCCTGACGCAAACTGAACTTGAGTTTTCCCCCAGCTGTTCACCTGTCAATGCAAAATGGTTGCATTTGCCGTGCATATCAGCACGAGTGCTGAAACAGCACCAATGCTGACAGGTAAGTGTCTATTTCTATAGATAGATTGATGGATGGAGTGATGGATGGATGGATGGATGGATGGATGGATGGATGGATGGATGGATGGATGGATGGATGGATAGATAGGTACATGAGTTGAAACAACTTTTTGTTAAAAAAAATGTTTTTGTTAAAAAAAATGTTTTTGTTTGAAAAAGTGAATGTTTTTTAGGCCTGTGTTACATTGATGGATGGAGTGATGGAGTGATGGATGGATGGATGGATGGATGGATAGATAGATGAATAGATGAATATATAGATACATGAGTTTAAACCACTTTTTGTTAAAAAAAATATGTTTTTGTTTGAAAAAGTGAATGTTTTTAGGCCTGTGTTATACATGGATGGATGGAGTGATGGAGTGATGGATGGATGGATGGATGGATGGATGGATAGATAGATAAATAGATAGATAGATGAATAGATGAATATATAGATACATGAGTTTAAACAACTTTTTGTTAAAAAAAAAAAAGTTTTTGTTTGAAAAAGTGAATGTTTTTAGGCCTGTGTTATACATGGATGGATGGAGTGATGGAGTGATGGAGTGATGGATGGATGGATGGATAGATAGATGGATAGATGGATAGATGGATAGATGGATAGATGGATAGATGGATAGATGAGTTTGATCGACTGTTTGTTCATATTTTTTTATTGTTTTGTGTTAAATATTGAAAGTAGTCTTTGGACTAATGGTTAGTTTGGGTTTAGGGTTAGTTTGGGGCTATGGTTAGGTTAGGGTTAAAATGGCATATAGGTAGGGAGGTAAAAACGACTTTCACCCTCATTAGTAACCACCCTCATTTGCATAAAGGGCATCTGATTGGCCGAATCTTAACTGTCCATATATCTGCAACGGTGTGTTTTATCTGTACGAAACTTGGTTTATATAGTAATTGATGTATGGCTAGTCGACTGGTGGTGGTTTGGTGCGCCTCTAGCGCCACCAGGTGTGTAGACACGGTACTGCACTTTATTTTTTAGATTTGTTTTTTTTTAACAGGGGTCTATTTTATAAATTGCTGTTGTATCTAGGGTTATTTTATATAGGGGTGGTCTATCCTGGTATATTTTGGGTAGGGTCTGTGTAGGTCCCGCCAGTGGTCAGTGTTTTTTGGTTTTGTTTTCTGTTTTTTTGTGCAGGTGGTGGGTAGGTTTAGCTGGTTAGGTGAGGTAGCGTGCCAGGCCTTTGGCCTTTGACCCTGCATCCATGCAGACGCCCTGACGCAAACTGAACTTGAGTTTTCCCCCAGCTGTTCACCTGTCAATGCAAAATGGTTGCATTTGCCGTGCATATCAGCACGAGTGCTGAAACAGCACCAATGCTGACAGGTAAGTGTCTATTTCTATAGATAGATTGATGGATGGAGTGATGGATGGATGGATGGATGGATGGATGGATGGATGGATGGATGGATGGATGGATGGATGGATAGATAGGTACATGAGTTGAAACAACTTTTTGTTAAAAAAAATGTTTTTGTTAAAAAAAATGTTTTTGTTTGAAAAAGTGAATGTTTTTTAGGCCTGTGTTACATTGATGGATGGAGTGATGGAGTGATGGATGGATGGATGGATGGATGGATAGATAGATGAATAGATGAATATATAGATACATGAGTTTAAACCACTTTTTGTTAAAAAAAATATGTTTTTGTTTGAAAAAGTGAATGTTTTTAGGCCTGTGTTATACATGGATGGATGGAGTGATGGATGGATGGATGGATGGATGGATAGATAGATAAATAGATAGATAGATGAATAGATGAATATATAGATACATGAGTTTAAACAACTTTTTGTTAAAAAAAAAAAAGTTTTTGTTTGAAAAAGTGAATGTTTTTAGGCCTGTGTTATACATGGATGGATGGAGTGATGGAGTGATGGAGTGATGGATGGATGGATGGATAGATAGATGGATAGATGGATAGATGGATAGATGGATAGATGAGTTTGATCGACTGTTTGTTCATATTTTTTTATTGTTTTGTGTTAAATATTGAAAGTAGTCTTTGGACTAATGGTTAGTTTGGGTTTAGGGTTAGTTTGGGGCTATGGTTAGGTTAGGGTTAAAATGGCATATAGGGTTAGGGTTAGGTAGGGAGGTAAAAACGACTTTCACCCTCATTAGTAACCACCCTCATTTGCATAAAGGGCATCTGATTGGCCGAATCTTAACTGTCCATATATCTGCAACGGTGTGTTTTATCTGTACGAAACTTGGTTTATATAGTAATTGATGTATGGCTAGTCGACTGGTGGTGGTTTGGTGCGCCTCTAGCGCCACCAGGTGTGTAGACACGGTACTGCACTTTATTTTTTAGATTTGTTTTTTTTTAACAGGGGTCTATTTTATAAATTGCTGTTGTATCTAGGGTTATTTTATATAGGGGTGGTCTATCCTGGTATATTTTGGGTAGGGTCTGTGTAGGTCCCGCCAGTGGTCAGTGTTTTTTGGTTTTGTTTTCTGTTTTTTTGTGCAGGTGGTGGGTAGGTTTAGCTGGTTAGGTGAGGTAGCGTGCCAGGCCTTTGGCCTTTGACCCTGCATCCATGCAGACGCCCTGACGCAAACTGAACTTGAGGTTAGAGTTAGGGTTAGGTTAGGGTTAGGGTTAGGTAGGGAGGTAAAAACGACTTTCACCCTCATTAGTAACCACCCTCATTTGCATAAAGGGCATCTGATTGGCCGAATCTTAACTGTCCATATATCTGCAACGGTGTGTTTTATCTGTACGAAACTTGGTTTATATAGTAATTGATGTATGGCTAGTCGACTGGTGGTGGTTTGGTGCGCCTCTAGCGCCACCAGGTGTGTAGACACGGTACTGCACTTTATTTTTTAGATTTGTTTTTTTTTAACAGGGGTCTATTTTATAAATTGCTGTTGTATCTAGGGTTATTTTATATAGGGGTGGTCTATCCTGGTATATTTTGGGTA
This sequence comes from Leuciscus leuciscus, assembly GCF_965113295.1. NCBI lineage: Eukaryota > Metazoa > Chordata > Actinopteri > Cypriniformes > Leuciscidae > Leuciscus > Leuciscus leuciscus. The sequence continues at coordinate 22,666 of NW_028118242.1, read as the reverse complement.
GGGTCTGTGTAGGTCCCGCCAGTGGTCAGTGTTTTTTGGTTTTGTTTTCTGTTTTTTTGTGCAGGTGGTGGGTAGGTTTAGCTGGTTAGGTGAGGTAGCGTGCCAGGCCTTTGGCCTTTGACCCTGCATCCATGCAGACGCCCTGACGCAAACTGAACTTGAGTTTTCCCCCAGCTGTTCACCTGTCAATGCAAAATGGTTGCATTTGCCGTGCATATCAGCACGAGTGCTGAAACAGCACCAATGCTGACAGGTAAGTGTCTATTTCTATAGATAGATTGATGGATGGAGTGATGGATGGATGGATGGATGGATGGATGGATGGATGGATGGATAGATAGGTACATGAGTTGAAACAACTTTTTGTTAAAAAAAATGTTTTTGTTAAAAAAAATGTTTTTGTTTGAAAAAGTGAATGTTTTTTAGGCCTGTGTTACATTGATGGATGGAGTGATGGAGTGATGGATGGATGGATGGATGGATGGATAGATAGATGAATAGATGAATATATAGATACATGAGTTTAAACCACTTTTTGTTAAAAAAAATATGTTTTTGTTTGAAAAAGTGAATGTTTTTAGGCCTGTGTTATACATGGATGGATGGAGTGATGGATGGATGGATGGATGGATGGATAGATAGATAAATAGATAGATAGATGAATAGATGAATATATAGATACATGAGTTTAAACAACTTTTTGTTAAAAAAAAAAAAGTTTTTGTTTGAAAAAGTGAATGTTTTTAGGCCTGTGTTATACATGGATGGATGGAGTGATGGAGTGATGGAGTGATGGATGGATGGATGGATAGATAGATGGATAGATGGATAGATGGATAGATGGATAGATGGATAGATGAGTTTGATCGACTGTTTGTTCATATTTTTTTATTGTTTTGTGTTAAAAATTGAAAGTAGTCTTTGGACTAATGGTTAGTTTGGGTTTAGGGTTAGTTTGGGGCTATGGTTAGGTTAGGGTTAAAATGGCATATAGGTAGGGAGGTAAAAACGACTTTCACCCTCATTAGTAACCACCCTCATTTGCATAAAGGGCATCTGATTGGCCGAATCTTAACTGTCCATATATCTGCAACGGTGTGTTTTATCTGTACGAAACTTGGTTTATATAGTAATTGATGTATGGCTAGTCGACTGGTGGTGGTTTGGTGCGCCTCTAGCGCCACCAGGTGTGTAGACACGGTACTGCACTTTATTTTTTAGATTTGTTTTTTTTTAACAGGGGTCTATTTTATAAATTGCTGTTGTATCTAGGGTTATTTTATATAGGGGTGGTCTATCCTGGTATATTTTGGGTAGGGTCTGTGTAGGTCCCGCCAGTGGTCAGTGTTTTTTGGTTTTGTTTTCTGTTTTTTTGTGCAGGTGGTGGGTAGGTTTAGCTGGTTAGGTGAGGTAGCGTGCCAGGCCTTTGGCCTTTGACCCTGCATCCATGCAGACGCCCTGACGCAAACTGAACTTGAGTTTTCCCCCAGCTGTTCACCTGTCAATGCAAAATGGTTGCATTTGCCGTGCATATCAGCACGAGTGCTGAAACAGCACCAATGCTGACAGGTAAGTGTCTATTTCTATAGATAGATTGATGGATGGAGTGATGGATGGATGGATGGATGGATGGATGGATGGATGGATGGATGGATAGATAGGTACATGAGTTGAAACAACTTTTTGTTAAAAAAAATGTTTTTGTTAAAAAAAATGTTTTTGTTTGAAAAAGTGAATGTTTTTTAGGCCTGTGTTACATTGATGGATGGAGTGATGGAGTGATGGATGGATGGATGGATGGATGGATAGATAGATGAATAGATGAATATATAGATACATGAGTTTAAACCACTTTTTGTTAAAAAAAATATGTTTTTGTTTGAAAAAGTGAATGTTTTTAGGCCTGTGTTATACATGGATGGATGGAGTGATGGAGTGATGGATGGATGGATGGATGGATGGATGGATAGATAGATAAATAGATAGATAGATGAATAGATGAATATATAGATACATGAGTTTAAACAACTTTTTGTTAAAAAAAAAAAAGTTTTTGTTTGAAAAAGTGAATGTTTTTAGGCCTGTGTTATACATGGATGGATGGAGTGATGGAGTGATGGAGTGATGGATGGATGGATGGATAGATAGATGGATAGATGGATAGATGGATAGATGGATAGATGAGTTTGATCGACTGTTTGTTCATATTTTTTTATTGTTTTGTGTTAAATATTGAAAGTAGTCTTTGGACTAATGGTTAGTTTGGGTTTAGGGTTAGTTTGGGGCTATGGTTAGGTTAGGGTTAAAATGGCATATAGGTAGGGAGGTAAAAACGACTTTCACCCTCATTAGTAACCACCCTCATTTGCATAAAGGGCATCTGATTGGCCGAATCTTAACTGTCCATATATCTGCAACGGTGTGTTTTATCTGTACGAAACTTGGTTTATATAGTAATTGATGTATGGCTAGTCGACTGGTGGTGGTTTGGTGCGCCTCTAGCGCCACCAGGTGTGTAGACACGGTACTGCACTTTATTTTTTAGATTTGTTTTTTTTTAACAGGGGTCTATTTTATAAATTGCTGTTGTATCTAGGGTTATTTTATATAGGGGTGGTCTATCCTGGTATATTTTGGGTAGGGTCTGTGTAGGTCCCGCCAGTGGTCAGTGTTTTTTGGTTTAGGGTTAGGGTTAGGTAGGGAGGTAAAAACGACTTTCACCCTCATTAGTAACCACCCTCATTTGCATAAAGGGCATCTGATTGGCCGAATCTTAACTGTCCATATATCTGCAACGGTGTGTTTTATCTGTACGAAACTTGGTTTATATAGTAATTGATGTATGGCTAGTCGACTGGTGGTGGTTTGGTGCGCCTCTAGCGCCACCAGGTGTGTAGACACGGTACTGCACTTTATTTTTTAGATTTGTTTTTTTTTAACAGGGGTCTATTTTATAAATTGCTGTTGTATCTAGGGTTATTTTATATAGGGGTGGTCTATCCTGGTATATTTTGGGTAGGGTCTGTGTAGGTCCCGCCAGTGGTCAGTGTTTTTTGGTTTTGTTTTCTGTTTTTTTGTGCAGGTGGTGGGTAGGTTTAGCTGGTTAGGTGAGGTAGCGTGCCAGGCCTTTGGGTTAGGGTTAGGGTTAGGGTTAGGGTTAGGGTTAGGGTTAGGGTTAGAGTTAGGTGAAGGAAATCCAGGATCCGAATCCCGAAGGATTCGAAAACGGCTGTGCACTGGCCCGTGTTCTACTGGCCGCCAAGAGTCCACAAACACGCACTCAAATCACACACAACAGCCAACACTTCCCCGAAGAAAGCCAACGCCAGTCTAAAATATTTTTCAGGACCTGTAAAAAATCCCCCAGCCCAGCCAAAGCCACGCGGGCTACACCAAACCCGGGCTAGAATAATAAGGGCTGTATAGAATAGGGGTCTGTGAAAATTACAAATGGTAGGTTTAGGTTTAGATGCTGGTAAGGAGCATACTCAATTAGAATCAAACATCTCAACGTCTATATGGACGGAGGAAAAATATATAAACATTGCGCTCAGACGCATTACCACACCAAATAATGCCGGCTGTTTATTTTCAAACATTATATTTGTGTCATTTAGGTACCTCGCGACGCGTTTCGAACCTCCCCACAGTTCTCATCAGGCGACTTCAAATGACAAATGAATTATTGACCCGGTTACTCCAGCTTATATGTGCTTGGAGGGCGGGGCTCCTCCCCCCTGAAACCGATAACCACCTTCAGCATTGTATGATGCTTCATAAATTATACTTTTCACACACTAATAAACTGTTTTGTTGTCTTTTAATTTTTTACAGGGACTTCATCGAACATCGTCGATCGGCAGGCACTTGCAACAGGTAAGTAGGCACCTTTGTGCATAATCCAGGCGAATGCAGGGAACTCGAGGTCCAGAGTTCACGGCGCGGGCTCGGTTAGGTGAAGGAAATCCAGGATCCGAATCCCGAAGGATTCGAAAACGGCTGTGCACTGGCCCGTGTTCTACTGGCCGCCAAGAGTCCACAAACACGCACTCAAATCACACACAACAGCCAACACTTCCCCGAAGAAAGCCAACGCCAGTCTAAAATATTTTTCAGGACCTGTAAAAAATCCCCCAGCCCAGCCAAAGCCACGCGGGCTACACCAAACCCGGGCTAGAATAATAAGGGCTGTATAGAATAGGGGTCTGTGAAAATTACAAATGGTAGGTTTAGGTTTAGATGCTGGTAAGGAGCATACTCAATTAGAATCAAACATCTCAACGTCTATATGGACGGAGGAAAAATATATAAACATTGCGCTCAGACGCATTACCACACCAAATAATGCCGGCTGTTTATTTTCAAACATTATATTTGTGTCATTTAGGTACCTCGCGACGCGTTTCGAACCTCCCCACAGTTCTCATCAGGCGACTTCAAATGACAAATGAATTATTGACCCGGTTACTCCAGCTTATATGTGCTTGGAGGGCGGGGCTCCTCCCCCCTGAAACCGATAACCACCTTCAGCATTGTATGATGCTTCATAAATTATACTTTTCACACACTAATAAACTGTTTTGTTGTCTTTTAATTTTTTACAGGGACTTCATCGAACATCGTCGATCGGCAGGCACTTGCAACAGGTAAGTAGGCACCTTTGTGCATAATCCAGGCGAATGCAGGGAACTCGAGGTCCAGAGTTCACGGCGCGGGCTCGGTTAGGTGAAGGAAATCCAGGATCCGAATCCCGAAGGATTCGAAAACGGCTGTGCACTGGCCCGTGTTCTACTGGCCGCCAAGAGTCCACAAACACGCACTCAAATCACACACAACAGCCAACACTTCCCCGAAGAAAGCCAACGCCAGTCTAAAATATTTTTCAGGACCTGTAAAAAATCCCCCAGCCCAGCCAAAGCCACGCGGGCTACACCAAACCCGGGCTAGAATAATAAGGGCTGTATAGAATAGGGGTCTGTGAAAATTACAAATGGTAGGTTTAGGTTTAGATGCTGGTAAGGAGCATACTCAATTAGAATCAAACATCTCAACGTCTATATGGACGGAGGAAAAATATATAAACATTGCGCTCAGACGCATTACCACACCAAATAATGCCGGCTGTTTATTTTCAAACATTATATTTGTGTCATTTAGGTACCTCGCGACGCGTTTCGAACCTCCCCACAGTTCTCATCAGGCGACTTCAAATGACAAATGAATTATTGACCCGGTTACTCCAGCTTATATGTGCTTGGAGGGCGGGGCTCCTCCCCCCTGAAACCGATAACCACCTTCAGCATTGTATGATGCTTCATAAATTATACTTTTCACACACTAATAAACTGTTTTGTTGTCTTTTAATTTTTTACAGGGACTTCATCGAACATCGTCGATCGGCAGGCACTTGCAACAGGTAAGTAGGCACCTTTGTGCATAATCCAGGCGAATGCAGGGAACTCGAGGTCCAGAGTTCACGGCGCGGGCTCGGTTAGGTGAAGGAAATCCAGGATCCGAATCCCGAAGGATTCGAAAACGGCTGTGCACTGGCCCGTGTTCTACTGGCCGCCAAGAGTCCACAAACACGCACTCAAATCACACACAACAGCCAACACTTCCCCGAAGAAAGCCAACGCCAGTCTAAAATATTTTTCAGGACCTGTAAAAAATCCCCCAGCCCAGCCAAAGCCACGCGGGCTACACCAAACCCGGGCTAGAATAATAAGGGCTGTATAGAATAGGGGTCTGTGAAAATTACAAATGGTAGGTTTAGGTTTAGATGCTGGTAAGGAGCATACTCAATTAGAATCAAACATCTCAACGTCTATATGGACGGAGGAAAAATATATAAACATTGCGCTCAGACGCATTACCACACCAAATAATGCCGGCTGTTTATTTTCAAACATTATATTTGTGTCATTTAGGTACCTCGCGACGCGTTTCGAACCTCCCCACAGTTCTCATCAGGCGACTTCAAATGACAAATGAATTATTGACCCGGTTACTCCAGCTTATATGTGCTTGGAGGGCGGGGCTCCTCCCCCCTGAAACCGATAACCACCTTCAGCATTGTATGATGCTTCATAAATTATACTTTTCACACACTAATAAACTGTTTTGTTGTCTTTTAATTTTTTACAGGGACTTCATCGAACATCGTCGATCGGCAGGCACTTGCAACAGGTAAGTAGGCACCTTTGTGCATAATCCAGGCGAATGCAGGGAACTCGAGGTCCAGAGTTCACGGCGCGGGCTCGGTTAGGTGAAGGAAATCCAGGATCCGAATCCCGAAGGATTCGAAAACGGCTGTGCACTGGCCCGTGTTCTACTGGCCGCCAAGAGTCCACAAACACGCACTCAAATCACACACAACAGCCAACACTTCCCCGAAGAAAGCCAACGCCAGTCTAAAATATTTTTCAGGACCTGTAAAAAATCCCCCAGCCCAGCCAAAGCCACGCGGGCTACACCAAACCCGGGCTAGAATAATAAGGGCTGTATAGAATAGGGGTCTGTGAAAATTACAAATGGTAGGTTTAGGTTTAGATGCTGGTAAGGAGCATACTCAATTAGAATCAAACATCTCAACGTCTATATGGACGGAGGAAAAATATATAAACATTGCGCTCAGACGCATTACCACACCAAATAATGCCGGCTGTTTATTTTCAAACATTATATTTGTGTCATTTAGGTACCTCGCGACGCGTTTCGAACCTCCCCACAGTTCTCATCAGGCGACTTCAAATGACAAATGAATTATTGACCCGGTTACTCCAGCTTATATGTGCTTGGAGGGCGGGGCTCCTCCCCCCTGAAACCGATAACCACCTTCAGCATTGTATGATGCTTCATAAATTATACTTTTCACACACTAATAAACTGTTTTGTTGTCTTTTAATTTTTTACAGGGACTTCATCGAACATCGTCGATCGGCAGGCACTTGCAACAGGTAAGTAGGCACCTTTGTGCATAATCCAGGCGAATGCAGGGAACTCGAGGTCCAGAGTTCACGGCGCGGGCTCGGTTAGGTGAAGGAAATCCAGGATCCGAATCCCGAAGGATTCGAAAACGGCTGTGCACTGGCCCGTGTTCTACTGGCCGCCAAGAGTCCACAAACACGCACTCAAATCACACACAACAGCCAACACTTCCCCGAAGAAAGCCAACGCCAGTCTAAAATATTTTTCAGGACCTGTAAAAAATCCCCCAGCCCAGCCAAAGCCACGCGGGCTACACCAAACCCGGGCTAGAATAATAAGGGCTGTATAGAATAGGGGTCTGTGAAAATTACAAATGGTAGGTTTAGGTTTAGATGCTGGTAAGGAGCATACTCAATTAGAATCAAACATCTCAACGTCTATATGGACGGAGGAAAAATATATAAACATTGCGCTCAGACGCATTACCACACCAAATAATGCCGGCTGTTTATTTTCAAACATTATATTTGTGTCATTTAGGTACCTCGCGACGCGTTTCGAACCTCCCCACAGTTCTCATCAGGCGACTTCAAATGACAAATGAATTATTGACCCGGTTACTCCAGCTTATATGTGCTTGGAGGGCGGGGCTCCTCCCCCCTGAAACCGATAACCACCTTCAGCATTGTATGATGCTTCATAAATTATACTTTTCACACACTAATAAACTGTTTTGTTGTCTTTTAATTTTTTACAGGGACTTCATCGAACATCGTCGATCGGCAGGCACTTGCAACAGGTAAGTAGGCACCTTTGTGCATAATCCAGGCGAATGCAGGGAACTCGAGGTCCAGAGTTCACGGCGCGGGCTCGGTTAGGTGAAGGAAATCCAGGATCCGAATCCCGAAGGATTCGAAAACGGCTGTGCACTGGCCCGTGTTCTACTGGCCGCCAAGAGTCCACAAACACGCACTCAAATCACACACAACAGCCAACACTTCCCCGAAGAAAGCCAACGCCAGTCTAAAATATTTTTCAGGACCTGTAAAAAATCCCCCAGCCCAGCCAAAGCCACGCGGGCTACACCAAACCCGGGCTAGAATAATAAGGGCTGTATAGAATAGGGGTCTGTGAAAATTACAAATGGTAGGTTTAGGTTTAGATGCTGGTAAGGAGCATACTCAATTAGAATCAAACATCTCAACGTCTATATGGACGGAGGAAAAATATATAAACATTGCGCTCAGACGCATTACCACACCAAATAATGCCGGCTGTTTATTTTCAAACATTATATTTGTGTCATTTAGGTACCTCGCGACGCGTTTCGAACCTCCCCACAGTTCTCATCAGGCGACTTCAAATGACAAATGAATTATTGACCCGGTTACTCCAGCTTATATGTGCTTGGAGGGCGGGGCTCCTCCCCCCTGAAACCGATAACCACCTTCAGCATTGTATGATGCTTCATAAATTATACTTTTCACACACTAATAAACTGTTTTGTTGTCTTTTAATTTTTTACAGGGACTTCATCGAACATCGTCGATCGGCAGGCACTTGCAACAGGTAAGTAGGCACCTTTGTGCATAATCCAGGCGAATGCAGGGAACTCGAGGTCCAGAGTTCACGGCGCGGGCTCGGTTAGGTGAAGGAAATCCAGGATCCGAATCCCGAAGGATTCGAAAACGGCTGTGCACTGGCCCGTGTTCTACTGGCCGCCAAGAGTCCACAAACACGCACTCAAATCACACACAACAGCCAACACTTCCCCGAAGAAAGCCAACGCCAGTCTAAAATATTTTTCAGGACCTGTAAAAAATCCCCCAGCCCAGCCAAAGCCACGCGGGCTACACCAAACCCGGGCTAGAATAATAAGGGCTGTATAGAATAGGGGTCTGTGAAAATTACAAATGGTAGGTTTAGGTTTAGATGCTGGTAAGGAGCATACTCAATTAGAATCAAACATCTCAACGTCTATATGGACGGAGGAAAAATATATAAACATTGCGCTCAGACGCATTACCACACCAAATAATGCCGGCTGTTTATTTTCAAACATTATATTTGTGTCATTTAGGTACCTCGCGACGCGTTTCGAACCTCCCCACAGTTCTCATCAGGCGACTTCAAATGACAAATGAATTATTGACCCGGTTACTCCAGCTTATATGTGCTTGGAGGGCGGGGCTCCTCCCCCCTGAAACCGATAACCACCTTCAGCATTGTATGATGCTTCATAAATTATACTTTTCACACACTAATAAACTGTTTTGTTGTCTTTTAATTTTTTACAGGGACTTCATCGAACATCGTCGATCGGCAGGCACTTGCAACAGGTAAGTAGGCACCTTTGTGCATAATCCAGGCGAATGCAGGGAACTCGAGGTCCAGAGTTCACGGCGCGGGCTCGGTTAGGTGAAGGAAATCCAGGATCCGAATCCCGAAGGATTCGAAAACGGCTGTGCACTGGCCCGTGTTCTACTGGCCGCCAAGAGTCCACAAACACGCACTCAAATCACACACAACAGCCAACACTTCCCCGAAGAAAGCCAACGCCAGTCTAAAATATTTTTCAGGACCTGTAAAAAATCCCCCAGCCCAGCCAAAGCCACGCGGGCTACACCAAACCCGGGCTAGAATAATAAGGGCTGTATAGAATAGGGGTCTGTGAAAATTACAAATGGTAGGTTTAGGTTTAGATGCTGGTAAGGAGCATACTCAATTAGAATCAAACATCTCAACGTCTATATGGACGGAGGAAAAATATATAAACATTGCGCTCAGACGCATTACCACACCAAATAATGCCGGCTGTTTATTTTCAAACATTATATTTGTGTCATTTAGGTACCTCGCGACGCGTTTCGAACCTCCCCACAGTTCTCATCAGGCGACTTCAAATGACAAATGAATTATTGACCCGGTTACTCCAGCTTATATGTGCTTGGAGGGCGGGGCTCCTCCCCCCTGAAACCGATAACCACCTTCAGCATTGTATGATGCTTCATAAATTATACTTTTCACACACTAATAAACTGTTTTGTTGTCTTTTAATTTTTTACAGGGACTTCATCGAACATCGTCGATCGGCAGGCACTTGCAACAGGTAAGTAGGCACCTTTGTGCATAATCCAGGCGAATGCAGGGAACTCGAGGTCCAGAGTTCACGGCGCGGGCTCGGTTAGGTGAAGGAAATCCAGGATCCGAATCCCGAAGGATTCGAAAACGGCTGTGCACTGGCCCGTGTTCTACTGGCCGCCAAGAGTCCACAAACACGCACTCAAATCACACACAACAGCCAACACTTCCCCGAAGAAAGCCAACGCCAGTCTAAAATATTTTTCAGGACCTGTAAAAAATCCCCCAGCCCAGCCAAAGCCACGCGGGCTACACCAAACCCGGGCTAGAATAATAAGGGCTGTATAGAATAGGGGTCTGTGAAAATTACAAATGGTAGGTTTAGGTTTAGATGCTGGTAAGGAGCATACTCAATTAGAATCAAACATCTCAACGTCTATATGGACGGAGGAAAAATATATAAACATTGCGCTCAGACGCATTACCACACCAAATAATGCCGGCTGTTTATTTTCAAACATTATATTTGTGTCATTTAGGTACCTCGCGACGCGTTTCGAACCTCCCCACAGTTCTCATCAGGCGACTTCAAATGACAAATGAATTATTGACCCGGTTACTCCAGCTTATATGTGCTTGGAGGGCGGGGCTCCTCCCCCCTGAAACCGATAACCACCTTCAGCATTGTATGATGCTTCATAAATTATACTTTTCACACACTAATAAACTGTTTTGTTGTCTTTTAATTTTTTACAGGGACTTCATCGAACATCGTCGATCGGCAGGCACTTGCAACAGGTAAGTAGGCACCTTTGTGCATAATCCAGGCGAATGCAGGGAACTCGAGGTCCAGAGTTCACGGCGCGGGCTCGGTTAGGTGAAGGAAATCCAGGATCCGAATCCCGAAGGATTCGAAAACGGCTGTGCACTGGCCCGTGTTCTACTGGCCGCCAAGAGTCCACAAACACGCACTCAAATCACACACAACAGCCAACACTTCCCCGAAGAAAGCCAACGCCAGTCTAAAATATTTTTCAGGACCTGTAAAAAATCCCCCAGCCCAGCCAAAGCCACGCGGGCTACACCAAACCCGGGCTAGAATAATAAGGGCTGTATAGAATAGGGGTCTGTGAAAATTACAAATGGTAGGTTTAGGTTTAGATGCTGGTAAGGAGCATACTCAATTAGAATCAAACATCTCAACGTCTATATGGACGGAGGAAAAATATATAAACATTGCGCTCAGACGCATTACCACACCAAATAATGCCGGCTGTTTATTTTCAAACATTATATTTGTGTCATTTAGGTACCTCGCGACGCGTTTCGAACCTCCCCACAGTTCTCATCAGGCGACTTCAAATGACAAATGAATTATTGACCCGGTTACTCCAGCTTATATGTGCTTGGAGGGCGGGGCTCCTCCCCCCTGAAACCGATAACCACCTTCAGCATTGTATGATGCTTCATAAATTATACTTTTCACACACTAATAAACTGTTTTGTTGTCTTTTAATTTTTTACAGGGACTTCATCGAACATCGTCGATCGGCAGGCACTTGCAACAGGTAAGTAGGCACCTTTGTGCATAATCCAGGCGAATGCAGGGAACTCGAGGTCCAGAGTTCACGGCGCGGGCTCGGTTAGGTGAAGGAAATCCAGGATCCGAATCCCGAAGGATTCGAAAACGGCTGTGCACTGGCCCGTGTTCTACTGGCCGCCAAGAGTCCACAAACACGCACTCAAATCACACACAACAGCCAACACTTCCCCGAAGAAAGCCAACGCCAGTCTAAAATATTTTTCAGGACCTGTAAAAAATCCCCCAGCCCAGCCAAAGCCACGCGGGCTACACCAAACCCGGGCTAGAATAATAAGGGCTGTATAGAATAGGGGTCTGTGAAAATTACAAATGGTAGGTTTAGGTTTAGATGCTGGTAAGGAGCATACTCAATTAGAATCAAACATCTCAACGTCTATATGGACGGAGGAAAAATATATAAACATTGCGCTCAGACGCATTACCACACCAAATAATGCCGGCTGTTTATTTTCAAACATTATATTTGTGTCATTTAGGTACCTCGCGACGCGTTTCGAACCTCCCCACAGTTCTCATCAGGCGACTTCAAATGACAAATGAATTATTGACCCGGTTACTCCAGCTTATATGTGCTTGGAGGGCGGGGCTCCTCCCCCCTGAAACCGATAACCACCTTCAGCATTGTATGATGCTTCATAAATTATACTTTTCACACACTAATAAACTGTTTTGTTGTCTTTTAATTTTTTACAGGGACTTCATCGAACATCGTCGATCGGCAGGCACTTGCAACAGGTAAGTAGGCACCTTTGTGCATAATCCAGGCGAATGCAGGGAACTCGAGGTCCAGAGTTCACGGCGCGGGCTCGGTTAGGTGAAGGAAATCCAGGATCCGAATCCCGAAGGATTCGAAAACGGCTGTGCACTGGCCCGTGTTCTACTGGCCGCCAAGAGTCCACAAACACGCACTCAAATCACACACAACAGCCAACACTTCCCCGAAGAAAGCCAACGCCAGTCTAAAATATTTTTCAGGACCTGTAAAAAATCCCCCAGCCCAGCCAAAGCCACGCGGGCTACACCAAACCCGGGCTAGAATAATAAGGGCTGTATAGAATAGGGGTCTGTGAAAATTACAAATGGTAGGTTTAGGTTTAGATGCTGGTAAGGAGCATACTCAATTAGAATCAAACATCTCAACGTCTATATGGACGGAGGAAAAATATATAAACATTGCGCTCAGACGCATTACCACACCAAATAATGCCGGCTGTTTATTTTCAAACATTATATTTGTGTCATTTAGGTACCTCGCGACGCGTTTCGAACCTCCCCACAGTTCTCATCAGGCGACTTCAAATGACAAATGAATTATTGACCCGGTTACTCCAGCTTATATGTGCTTGGAGGGCGGGGCTCCTCCCCCCTGAAACCGATAACCACCTTCAGCATTGTATGATGCTTCATAAATTATACTTTTCACACACTAATAAACTGTTTTGTTGTCTTTTAATTTTTTACAGGGACTTCATCGAACATCGTCGATCGGCAGGCACTTGCAACAGGTAAGTAGGCACCTTTGTGCATAATCCAGGCGAATGCAGGGAACTCGAGGTCCAGAGTTCACGGCGCGGGCTCGGTTAGGTGAAGGAAATCCAGGATCCGAATCCCGAAGGATTCGAAAACGGCTGTGCACTGGCCCGTGTTCTACTGGCCGCCAAGAGTCCACAAACACGCACTCAAATCACACACAACAGCCAACACTTCCCCGAAGAAAGCCAACGCCAGTCTAAAATATTTTTCAGGACCTGTAAAAAATCCCCCAGCCCAGCCAAAGCCACGCGGGCTACACCAAACCCGGGCTAGAATAATAAGGGCTGTATAGAATAGGGGTCTGTGAAAATTACAAATGGTAGGTTTAGGTTTAGATGCTGGTAAGGAGCATACTCAATTAGAATCAAACATCTCAACGTCTATATGGACGGAGGAAAAATATATAAACATTGCGCTCAGACGCATTACCACACCAAATAATGCCGGCTGTTTATTTTCAAACATTATATTTGTGTCATTTAGGTACCTCGCGACGCGTTTCGAACCTCCCCACAGTTCTCATCAGGCGACTTCAAATGACAAATGAATTATTGACCCGGTTACTCCAGCTTATATGTGCTTGGAGGGCGGGGCTCCTCCCCCCTGAAACCGATAACCACCTTCAGCATTGTATGATGCTTCATAAATTATACTTTTCACACACTAATAAACTGTTTTGTTGTCTTTTAATTTTTTACAGGGACTTCATCGAACATCGTCGATCGGCAGGCACTTGCAACAGGTAAGTAGGCACCTTTGTGCATAATCCAGGCGAATGCAGGGAACTCGAGGTCCAGAGTTCACGGCGCGGGCTCGGTTAGGTGAAGGAAATCCAGGATCCGAATCCCGAAGGATTCGAAAACGGCTGTGCACTGGCCCGTGTTCTACTGGCCGCCAAGAGTCCACAAACACGCACTCAAATCACACACAACAGCCAACACTTCCCCGAAGAAAGCCAACGCCAGTCTAAAATATTTTTCAGGACCTGTAAAAAATCCCCCAGCCCAGCCAAAGCCACGCGGGCTACACCAAACCCGGGCTAGAATAATAAGGGCTGTATAGAATAGGGGTCTGTGAAAATTACAAATGGTAGGTTTAGGTTTAGATGCTGGTAAGGAGCATACTCAATTAGAATCAAACATCTCAACGTCTATATGGACGGAGGAAAAATATATAAACATTGCGCTCAGACGCATTACCACACCAAATAATGCCGGCTGTTTATTTTCAAACATTATATTTGTGTCATTTAGGTACCTCGCGACGCGTTTCGAACCTCCCCACAGTTCTCATCAGGCGACTTCAAATGACAAATGAATTATTGACCCGGTTACTCCAGCTTATATGTGCTTGGAGGGCGGGGCTCCTCCCCCCTGAAACCGATAACCACCTTCAGCATTGTATGATGCTTCATAAATTATACTTTTCACACACTAATAAACTGTTTTGTTGTCTTTTAATTTTTTACAGGGACTTCATCGAACATCGTCGATCGGCAGGCACTTGCAACAGGTAAGTAGGCACCTTTGTGCATAATCCAGGCGAATGCAGGGAACTCGAGGTCCAGAGTTCACGGCGCGGGCTCGGTTAGGTGAAGGAAATCCAGGATCCGAATCCCGAAGGATTCGAAAACGGCTGTGCACTGGCCCGTGTTCTACTGGCCGCCAAGAGTCCACAAACACGCACTCAAATCACACACAACAGCCAACACTTCCCCGAAGAAAGCCAACGCCAGTCTAAAATATTTTTCAGGACCTGTAAAAAATCCCCCAGCCCAGCCAAAGCCACGCGGGCTACACCAAACCCGGGCTAGAATAATAAGGGCTGTATAGAATAGGGGTCTGTGAAAATTACAAATGGTAGGTTTAGGTTTAGATGCTGGTAAGGAGCATACTCAATTAGAATCAAACATCTCAACGTCTATATGGACGGAGGAAAAATATATAAACATTGCGCTCAGACGCATTACCACACCAAATAATGCCGGCTGTTTATTTTCAAACATTATATTTGTGTCATTTAGGTACCTCGCGACGCGTTTCGAACCTCCCCACAGTTCTCATCAGGCGACTTCAAATGACAAATGAATTATTGACCCGGTTACTCCAGCTTATATGTGCTTGGAGGGCGGGGCTCCTCCCCCCTGAAACCGATAACCACCTTCAGCATTGTATGATGCTTCATAAATTATACTTTTCACACACTAATAAACTGTTTTGTTGTCTTTTAATTTTTTACAGGGACTTCATCGAACATCGTCGATCGGCAGGCACTTGCAACAGGTAAGTAGGCACCTTTGTGCATAATCCAGGCGAATGCAGGGAACTCGAGGTCCAGAGTTCACGGCGCGGGCTCGGTTAGGTGAAGGAAATCCAGGATCCGAATCCCGAAGGATTCGAAAACGGCTGTGCACTGGCCCGTGTTCTACTGGCCGCCAAGAGTCCACAAACACGCACTCAAATCACACACAACAGCCAACACTTCCCCGAAGAAAGCCAACGCCAGTCTAAAATATTTTTCAGGACCTGTAAAAAATCCCCCAGCCCAGCCAAAGCCACGCGGGCTACACCAAACCCGGGCTAGAATAATAAGGGCTGTATAGAATAGGGGTCTGTGAAAATTACAAATGGTAGGTTTAGGTTTAGATGCTGGTAAGGAGCATACTCAATTAGAATCAAACATCTCAACGTCTATATGGACGGAGGAAAAATATATAAACATTGCGCTCAGACGCATTACCACACCAAATAATGCCGGCTGTTTATTTTCAAACATTATATTTGTGTCATTTAGGTACCTCGCGACGCGTTTCGAACCTCCCCACAGTTCTCATCAGGCGACTTCAAATGACAAATGAATTATTGACCCGGTTACTCCAGCTTATATGTGCTTGGAGGGCGGGGCTCCTCCCCCCTGAAACCGATAACCACCTTCAGCATTGTATGATGCTTCATAAATTATACTTTTCACACACTAATAAACTGTTTTGTTGTCTTTTAATTTTTTACAGGGACTTCATCGAACATCGTCGATCGGCAGGCACTTGCAACAGGTAAGTAGGCACCTTTGTGCATAATCCAGGCGAATGCAGGGAACTCGAGGTCCAGAGTTCACGGCGCGGGCTCGGTTAGGTGAAGGAAATCCAGGATCCGAATCCCGAAGGATTCGAAAACGGCTGTGCACTGGCCCGTGTTCTACTGGCCGCCAAGAGTCCACAAACACGCACTCAAATCACACACAACAGCCAACACTTCCCCGAAGAAAGCCAACGCCAGTCTAAAATATTTTTCAGGACCTGTAAAAAATCCCCCAGCCCAGCCAAAGCCACGCGGGCTACACCAAACCCGGGCTAGAATAATAAGGGCTGTATAGAATAGGGGTCTGTGAAAATTACAAATGGTAGGTTTAGGTTTAGATGCTGGTAAGGAGCATACTCAATTAGAATCAAACATCTCAACGTCTATATGGACGGAGGAAAAATATATAAACATTGCGCTCAGACGCATTACCACACCAAATAATGCCGGCTGTTTATTTTCAAACATTATATTTGTGTCATTTAGGTACCTCGCGACGCGTTTCGAACCTCCCCACAGTTCTCATCAGGCGACTTCAAATGACAAATGAATTATTGACCCGGTTACTCCAGCTTATATGTGCTTGGAGGGCGGGGCTCCTCCCCCCTGAAACCGATAACCACCTTCAGCATTGTATGATGCTTCATAAATTATACTTTTCACACACTAATAAACTGTTTTGTTGTCTTTTAATTTTTTACAGGGACTTCATCGAACATCGTCGATCGGCAGGCACTTGCAACAGGTAAGTAGGCACCTTTGTGCATAATCCAGGCGAATGCAGGGAACTCGAGGTCCAGAGTTCACGGCGCGGGCTCGGTTAGGTGAAGGAAATCCAGGATCCGAATCCCGAAGGATTCGAAAACGGCTGTGCACTGGCCCGTGTTCTACTGGCCGCCAAGAGTCCACAAACACGCACTCAAATCACACACAACAGCCAACACTTCCCCGAAGAAAGCCAACGCCAGTCTAAAATATTTTTCAGGACCTGTAAAAAATCCCCCAGCCCAGCCAAAGCCACGCGGGCTACACCAAACCCGGGCTAGAATAATAAGGGCTGTATAGAATAGGGGTCTGTGAAAATTACAAATGGTAGGTTTAGGTTTAGATGCTGGTAAGGAGCATACTCAATTAGAATCAAACATCTCAACGTCTATATGGACGGAGGAAAAATATATAAACATTGCGCTCAGACGCATTACCACACCAAATAATGCCGGCTGTTTATTTTCAAACATTATATTTGTGTCATTTAGGTACCTCGCGACGCGTTTCGAACCTCCCCACAGTTCTCATCAGGCGACTTCAAATGACAAATGAATTATTGACCCGGTTACTCCAGCTTATATGTGCTTGGAGGGCGGGGCTCCTCCCCCCTGAAACCGATAACCACCTTCAGCATTGTATGATGCTTCATAAATTATACTTTTCACACACTAATAAACTGTTTTGTTGTCTTTTAATTTTTTACAGGGACTTCATCGAACATCGTCGATCGGCAGGCACTTGCAACAGGTAAGTAGGCACCTTTGTGCATAATCCAGGCGAATGCAGGGAACTCGAGGTCCAGAGTTCACGGCGCGGGCTCGGTTAGGTGAAGGAAATCCAGGATCCGAATCCCGAAGGATTCGAAAACGGCTGTGCACTGGCCCGTGTTCTACTGGCCGCCAAGAGTCCACAAACACGCACTCAAATCACACACAACAGCCAACACTTCCCCGAAGAAAGCCAACGCCAGTCTAAAATATTTTTCAGGACCTGTAAAAAATCCCCCAGCCCAGCCAAAGCCACGCGGGCTACACCAAACCCGGGCTAGAATAATAAGGGCTGTATAGAATAGGGGTCTGTGAAAATTACAAATGGTAGGTTTAGGTTTAGATGCTGGTAAGGAGCATACTCAATTAGAATCAAACATCTCAACGTCTATATGGACGGAGGAAAAATATATAAACATTGCGCTCAGACGCATTACCACACCAAATAATGCCGGCTGTTTATTTTCAAACATTATATTTGTGTCATTTAGGTACCTCGCGACGCGTTTCGAACCTCCCCACAGTTCTCATCAGGCGACTTCAAATGACAAATGAATTATTGACCCGGTTACTCCAGCTTATATGTGCTTGGAGGGCGGGGCTCCTCCCCCCTGAAACCGATAACCACCTTCAGCATTGTATGATGCTTCATAAATTATACTTTTCACACACTAATAAACTGTTTTGTTGTCTTTTAATTTTTTACAGGGACTTCATCGAACATCGTCGATCGGCAGGCACTTGCAACAGGTAAGTAGGCACCTTTGTGCATAATCCAGGCGAATGCAGGGAACTCGAGGTCCAGAGTTCACGGCGCGGGCTCGGTTAGGTGAAGGAAATCCAGGATCCGAATCCCGAAGGATTCGAAAACGGCTGTGCACTGGCCCGTGTTCTACTGGCCGCCAAGAGTCCACAAACACGCACTCAAATCACACACAACAGCCAACACTTCCCCGAAGAAAGCCAACGCCAGTCTAAAATATTTTTCAGGACCTGTAAAAAATCCCCCAGCCCAGCCAAAGCCACGCGGGCTACACCAAACCCGGGCTAGAATAATAAGGGCTGTATAGAATAGGGGTCTGTGAAAATTACAAATGGTAGGTTTAGGTTTAGATGCTGGTAAGGAGCATACTCAATTAGAATCAAACATCTCAACGTCTATATGGACGGAGGAAAAATATATAAACATTGCGCTCAGACGCATTACCACACCAAATAATGCCGGCTGTTTATTTTCAAACATTATATTTGTGTCATTTAGGTACCTCGCGACGCGTTTCGAACCTCCCCACAGTTCTCATCAGGCGACTTCAAATGACAAATGAATTATTGACCCGGTTACTCCAGCTTATATGTGCTTGGAGGGCGGGGCTCCTCCCCCCTGAAACCGATAACCACCTTCAGCATTGTATGATGCTTCATAAATTATACTTTTCACACACTAATAAACTGTTTTGTTGTCTTTTAATTTTTTACAGGGACTTCATCGAACATCGTCGATCGGCAGGCACTTGCAACAGGTAAGTAGGCACCTTTGTGCATAATCCAGGCGAATGCAGGGAACTCGAGGTCCAGAGTTCACGGCGCGGGCTCGGTTAGGTGAAGGAAATCCAGGATCCGAATCCCGAAGGATTCGAAAACGGCTGTGCACTGGCCCGTGTTCTACTGGCCGCCAAGAGTCCACAAACACGCACTCAAATCACACACAACAGCCAACACTTCCCCGAAGAAAGCCAACGCCAGTCTAAAATATTTTTCAGGACCTGTAAAAAATCCCCCAGCCCAGCCAAAGCCACGCGGGCTACACCAAACCCGGGCTAGAATAATAAGGGCTGTATAGAATAGGGGTCTGTGAAAATTACAAATGGTAGGTTTAGGTTTAGATGCTGGTAAGGAGCATACTCAATTAGAATCAAACATCTCAACGTCTATATGGACGGAGGAAAAATATATAAACATTGCGCTCAGACGCATTACCACACCAAATAATGCCGGCTGTTTATTTTCAAACATTATATTTGTGTCATTTAGGTACCTCGCGACGCGTTTCGAACCTCCCCACAGTTCTCATCAGGCGACTTCAAATGACAAATGAATTATTGACCCGGTTACTCCAGCTTATATGTGCTTGGAGGGCGGGGCTCCTCCCCCCTGAAACCGATAACCACCTTCAGCATTGTATGATGCTTCATAAATTATACTTTTCACACACTAATAAACTGTTTTGTTGTCTTTTAATTTTTTACAGGGACTTCATCGAACATCGTCGATCGGCAGGCACTTGCAACAGGTAAGTAGGCACCTTTGTGCATAATCCAGGCGAATGCAGGGAACTCGAGGTCCAGAGTTCACGGCGCGGGCTCGGTTAGGTGAAGGAAATCCAGGATCCGAATCCCGAAGGATTCGAAAACGGCTGTGCACTGGCCCGTGTTCTACTGGCCGCCAAGAGTCCACAAACACGCACTCAAATCACACACAACAGCCAACACTTCCCCGAAGAAAGCCAACGCCAGTCTAAAATATTTTTCAGGACCTGTAAAAAATCCCCCAGCCCAGCCAAAGCCACGCGGGCTACACCAAACCCGGGCTAGAATAATAAGGGCTGTATAGAATAGGGGTCTGTGAAAATTACAAATGGTAGGTTTAGGTTTAGATGCTGGTAAGGAGCATACTCAATTAGAATCAAACATCTCAACGTCTATATGGACGGAGGAAAAATATATAAACATTGCGCTCAGACGCATTACCACACCAAATAATGCCGGCTGTTTATTTTCAAACATTATATTTGTGTCATTTAGGTACCTCGCGACGCGTTTCGAACCTCCCCACAGTTCTCATCAGGCGACTTCAAATGACAAATGAATTATTGACCCGGTTACTCCAGCTTATATGTGCTTGGAGGGCGGGGCTCCTCCCCCTGAAACCGATAACCACCTTCAGCATTGTATGATGCTTCATAAATTATACTTTTCACACACTAATAAACTGTTTTGTTGTCTTTTAATTTTTTTACAGGGACTTCATCGAACATCGTCGATCGGCAGGCACTTGCAACAGGTAAGTAGGCACCTTTGTGCATAATCCAGGCGAATGCAGGGAACTCGAGGTCCAGAGTTCACGGCGCGGGCTCGGTTAGGTGAAGGAAATCCAGGATCCGAATCCCGAAGGATTCGAAAACGGCTGTGCACTGGCCCGTGTTCTACTGGCCGCCAAGAGTCCACAAACACGCACTCAAATCACACACAACAGCCAACACTTCCCCGAAGAAAGCCAACGCCAGTCTAAAATATTTTTCAGGACCTGTAAAAAATCCCCCAGCCCAGCCAAAGCCACGCGGGCTACACCAAACCCGGGCTAGAATAATAAGGGCTGTATAGAATAGGGGTCTGTGAAAATTACAAATGGTAGGTTTAGGTTTAGATGCTGGTAAGGAGCATACTCAATTAGAATCAAACATCTCAACGTCTATATGGACGGAGGAAAAATATATAAACATTGCGCTCAGACGCATTACCACACCAAATAATGCCGGCTGTTTATTTTCAAACATTATATTTGTGTCATTTAGGTACCTCGCGACGCGTTTCGAACCTCCCCACAGTTCTCATCAGGCGACTTCAAATGACAAATGAATTATTGACCCGGTTACTCCAGCTTATATGTGCTTGGAGGGCGGGGCTCCTCCCCCCTGAAACCGATAACCACCTTCAGCATTGTATGATGCTTCATAAATTATACTTTTCACACACTAATAAACTGTTTTGTTGTCTTTTAATTTTTTACAGGGACTTCATCGAACATCGTCGATCGGCAGGCACTTGCAACAGGTAAGTAGGCACCTTTGTGCATAATCCAGGCGAATGCAGGGAACTCGAGGTCCAGAGTTCACGGCGCGGGCTCGGTTAGGTGAAGGAAATCCAGGATCCGAATCCCGAAGGATTCGAAAACGGCTGTGCACTGGCCCGTGTTCTACTGGCCGCCAAGAGTCCACAAACACGCACTCAAATCACACACAACAGCCAACACTTCCCCGAAGAAAGCCAACGCCAGTCTAAAATATTTTTCAGGACCTGTAAAAAATCCCCCAGCCCAGCCAAAGCCACGCGGGCTACACCAAACCCGGGCTAGAATAATAAGGGCTGTATAGAATAGGGGTCTGTGAAAATTACAAATGGTAGGTTTAGGTTTAGATGCTGGTAAGGAGCATACTCAATTAGAATCAAACATCTCAACGTCTATATGGACGGAGGAAAAATATATAAACATTGCGCTCAGACGCATTACCACACCAAATAATGCCGGCTGTTTATTTTCAAACATTATATTTGTGTCATTTAGGTACCTCGCGACGCGTTTCGAACCTCCCCACAGTTCTCATCAGGCGACTTCAAATGACAAATGAATTATTGACCCGGTTACTCCAGCTTATATGTGCTTGGAGGGCGGGGCTCCTCCCCCCTGAAACCGATAACCACCTTCAGCATTGTATGATGCTTCATAAATTATACTTTTCACACACTAATAAACTGTTTTGTTGTCTTTTAATTTTTTACAGGGACTTCATCGAACATCGTCGATCGCAGGCACTTGCAACAGGTAAGTAGGCACCTTTGTGCATAATCCAGGCGAATGCAGGGAACTCGAGGTCCAGAGTTCACGGCGCGGGCTCGGTTAGGTGAAGGAAATCCAGGATCCGAATCCCGAAGGATTCGAAAACGGCTGTGCACTGGCCCGTGTTCTACTGGCCGCCAAGAGTCCACAAACACGCACTCAAATCACACACAACAGCCAACACTTCCCCGAAGAAAGCCAACGCCAGTCTAAAATATTTTTCAGGACCTGTAAAAAATCCCCCAGCCCAGCCAAAGCCACGCGGGCTACACCAAACCCGGGCTAGAATAATAAGG
>NW_028118243.1:0-43116 GCF_965113295.1 Leuciscus leuciscus | reverse complement strand
GGCTGATGTAACATCAGAAGGAGTCTATAAGTTTATATACCAGTTTGCATACCCTTTGACCAGAAATAAGTTCAATAGCTTAAGAAATGTGGCTTATGAAGCATCAGAACGAGTCTATGAGTTAGTTCTGGTGTGCAAGTTATGAGTTAGTTTAAGTGCTTAATGTTATTCTTCAGTGCACAACGTTAGATCATTTGTGCAACCACCCAGAACGGCCTAGCAACCGCCTAGAAACACCCTAGCACCACCCTAAATACCTTAGCTACCGCTTAGCAACACCATAGCAACCGCCTAGCAACCACCCAAAAGACCCTAGGCAACCACCCAAAATACCCTAGCAACAGCCTTGCAACCACCCAAGTGCTTAATGTTATTCTTCAATGCAATGCAATGCAATGCAATGCAATGCAAATGCAATGCAATGCAATGCAATGCAATGCAATGCAATGCAACACACGTAATGCAAATGCAATGCAATGTTCATTAAAGATATAACGTGCATTGCATTGCATTGCATTGCATTTGCATTGCAATGCAACACACGTTATGTCTTTAATGAACATGGGAATGACAGTTCTGGTGTGCAATGCAAATACATGCACACGTTATGTCTTTAATGAACATGGGAATGACAGTTCTGGTGTGCAATGCAATGCAATGCAATGCAATGCAATGCACTGCATTGCAATGCACTAACGATCTGACGTTGTGCACTGAAGAATAACACATGCAATGCAATGCAACACACGTTATGTCTTTAATGATCATTGCATTGCATTTGCATTGCATTGCATTGTGTTGTTGCATTGCATTGCATTGCATTGCATTGCATTGCATTGCATTGCTTTGCATTGCTTTGCATTGCTTTGCATTGCATTGCATTGCATTGCATTGCATTGCATTGCATTGCAATGCAATGCAAATGTAGATGTAGTTCTGGTGTCCAATGCAATGCAATGCAAAAAGTGCATAATTAATATGTTATTGTTCAGTGCACAACGTTAGATCGTTTGTGCAATGCAATAACAAACGTTATGTCTTTAATCAACATGGGAATGAGTTAGTTCTGGTGTGCAATGCAATGCAATGCGAAAAGTGCATATTGTTATTCTTCAGTGCACAACGTCAGAGCAGTACAATGCAATGCAATGCAACAACACACGTTATGTCTTTAATGAACATGGGAATGAGTTAGTTCTGGTGTGCAATGCGAAAAGTGCATATGTTATTCTTCAGTGCACAACGTTAGATCGTGAATGCAATGCAATGCAATGCAATGCAATGCAATGCAATGCAACAACACACATAATGAACATGGGAATGATTTAGTTCTGGTGTGCAATGCAATGCAATAAATGCATAATCCGTATGTTATTCTTTAGTGCACAACGTTAGATCGTTAGTGCAATGCAATGCAAGGCAAGAAGTGCAAAGCCTATGTTTCTTTAATGATGCTCAATGTTAGACCGTTTGTGCAAAGCACATAATGTTATAACAATGAGCTATACATAGGTACGCTTTTGACCTACTTAACATATTTCTGGCCAAAGAGTCCTTAAAGATGTTATTTCATCCTGCCAAAAGTCCATTTTTGACATACTGAAATTTTTTCCGGCCAAGGAGTACTCGAAACTTGAGCTTTCTATATATACTTGTGGACTCTTTCTTATGTTACACCGTAAAAAAAATTACATCCCCAAGTCAAAAATTTCTAGTGACTGTTCACATCTACATTTTTCAATTAGTCTGACGTATTATTTCTCATTGAGACAATGTTAACAGACTATTGCAACAAGAATTGCACTTGGGCAAATTAAAAAATTTAGATGTGACCAGTCACTAGAAAATTTTGACTTGGAGAGGTTAGACATTTTTTACAGTGTACGTCAGCCATACTCCATATTTGACCCAAGGAATATTATTTATGGCCATAGAGTTCTCGATCTTGACCTTTCTATGAACATGAACACTCATAGACTACTTCTAATGCTACATAAGCCATATAGACATCCATATCTGACCATTTGAACTTATTTCTGGTCAAAGGGTCCTAAAAGTTTTTAAACTATAGAAAGTTGTAGACTCTTTCTGATGATAAATCAGCTATACAGAGGTCCCCTTTTGACCTACTGAGCATATTTCTGGCCAAAGAGTTCTGGAACATTATCTTGCTATACTACAGATTGACTTCTTGTGATGTTATATTAACCAGCCAGTAGTCTATTTTTGACCTACTGAAAATATTTCTGGCCAGAGTCCGTGAACATTAACTCACTATACAATTTAGACTGACTTCACAAGCCGGCAGTAGTCCATATTTGACCGATTGAAAAACATTTGACCAAAGAGTTCTCAAAAGGATTTTGTCTATCATAAGCTATTGTAGACTCCTTCTGATGTTAAATCAGTCATACCGAAGTCCATATTTGACCTACCGAAAATATTACTGGCCAAAGAGTCCTTAAACATCAACACTATACCTTCAGATTGATGTCTTCGGATGTTATATCATCATGACAAAAGTCCATATTTGACATACTGAAATTTTTTCTGGTCAAAGAGTCTAAACTTGACCTTTATATACTCGTTAACTCTTTCTGATTCTTCATAAGATGTCCATATCTGGCGAATTGAAAAGATTTTTTGGCCAAAAGGTCCTCACAAGTTAACTTACTAAATACTCATAGACTTCTTCTGATGATACATCACTTTAACAGGTGCCCATATGTGACCCTCTGAATATATTTTTGTCCAAAGAATCATTGAACACTAACTCTCTATACATATTGACTCAAGAGTCAAAATTTGACCTCTTTTGGTCTGATTTATCATCAGATGGAGTCTATAATTTTACATAGTTTAAAAAGTTTTGAGGAACCTTTGACCAGAAATAATAATAGAATTATTAAGATAATAATAGTAATAATAACTAGATGCGAAAGTTCGTCGAGGCAAACTTTAAGTTGGCTTGAGAAAGTTTGGACCAGAATGTTTTTTGCTAGGCAGTTGCTAGGATGTTATGGTGTTGCTAGGCAGTTGCTAGGGTATTCTGGGTGGTTGCTATGGTGTTGCTAGGCAGTTGCTGAGGTATTTTGGGTGGTTGCTAGGCGGTTGCTAGGGTGTTGCTAGGCGGTTGCTACGGTATTTTAGTTGGTTGCTAGGTTGTTGCTAGATGGTTGCTAGGGTATTCTGGGTGGTTGCTAGGCGGTTGCTAGGGTATTTTGGGGGTTGCTAGGCGGTTGCTATGGTGTTGCTAAGCGGTTGCTAAGGTGTTTCTAGGAGGTTGCTAGGCTGTTCTGGGTGGTTGCTATGGTGTTACTAGGTGGTTGCTAAGGTATTCTGGGTGGTTGCTAGGCGGTTGCTATTGTGTTCTGGGTGGTTGTTAGGATATTTTCAGTGGTTGCTATGGTCTTTTGGGTGGTTGCTAGGCGGTTGCTAGGGTATTTTGGGTGGTTGCTAGGCAGTTGCTAGGATGTTATGGGTGGTTACTAGGGTGTTCTGGGTGGTTGCTAGGCGGTTGCTAGGATATTTTCGGTGGTCTCTAGGGTCTTTTGGGTGGTTGCTAGGCGGTTGCTAGGATTTTTTCGGTGGTCTCTAGGGTCTTTTGGGTGGTTGCTAGGCGGTTGCTAGGGTATTTTGGGTGGTTGCTATGGTGTTATGGATGGTTACTAGGGTGTTTTGGGTGGTTGCTAGGGTGTTGCTAGATGGTTGCTAGGGTGCTCTGGGTGGTTGCTATGGTGTTGCTAGGTGGTTGCTAGGGTGTTCTGGGTGGTTGCTTTGGTGTTGCTAAGGTATTTTGGGTGGTTGCTAGGGTGTTCTGGGTGGTTGCAATTGTGTTGCTAGGCGGTTGCTAAGGTATTCTGGGTGGTTGCAAGGTTGTTGCTAGGGTATTTTGGGTGGTTGCCTAGGGTCTTTTGGGTGGTTGCTAGGCGGTTGCTATGGTGTTGCTAAGGTATTTAGGGTGGTTGCTAGGGTGTTTCTAGGCGGTTGCTAGGCTGTTCTGGGTGGTTGCTATGGTGTTACTAGGCGGTTGCTAAGGTATTCTGGGTGGTTGCTAGGCGGTTGCTATGGTGTTCTGGGTGGTTGCTAGGATATTTTCAGTGGTTGCTATGGTCTTTTGGGTGGTTGCTAGGCGGTTGCTAGGGTATTTTGGGTGGTTGCTAGGCAGTTGCTAGGATGTTATGGGTGGTTACTAGGGTGTTCTGGGTGGTTGCTAGGCGGTTGCTAGGATATTTTCGGTGGTCTCTAGGGTCTTTTGGGTGGTTGCTAGGCGGTTGCTAAGGTATTTTGGGTGGTTGCTATGGTGTTATGGATGGTTACTAGGGTGTTTTGGGTGGTTGCTAGGGTGTTGCTAGATGGTTGCTAGGGTGCTCTGGGTGGTTGCTATGGTGTTGCTAGGTGGTTGCTAGGGTGTTCTGGGTGGTTGCTTTGGTGTTGCTAAGGTATTTTGGGTGGTTGCTAGGGTGTTCTGGGTGGTTGCAATTGTGTTGCTAGGCGGTTGCTAAGGTATTCTGGGTGGTTGCAAGGTTGTTGCTAGGGTATTTTGGGTGGTTGCCTAGGGTCTTTTGGGTGGTTGCTAGGCGGTTGCTATGGTGTTGCTAAGGTATTTAGGGTGGTTGCTAGGGTGTTTCTAGGCGGTTGCTAGGCTGTTCTGGGTGGTTGCTATGGTGTTACTAGGCGGTTGCTAAGGTATTCTGGGTGGTTGCTAGGCGGTTGCTATGGTGTTCTGGGTGGTTGCTAGGATATTTTCAGTGGTTGCTATGGTCTTTTGGGTGGTTGCTAGGCGGTTGCTAGGGTATTTTGGGTGGTTGCTAGGCAGTTGCTAGGATGTTATGGGTGGTTACTAGGGTGTTCTGGGTGGTTGCTAGGCGGTTGCTAGGATATTTTCGGTGGTCTCTAGGGTCTTTTGGGTGGTTGCTAGGCGGTTGCTAAGGTATTTTGGGTGGTTGCTAGGGTGTTTTGGGTTGTTGCTATGGTGTTATGGATGGTTACTAGGGTGTTTTGGGTGGTTGCTAGGGTGTTGCTAGATGGTTGCTAGGGTGGTTGCTATGGTGTTGCTAGGCGGTTGATAGGGTGTTCTGGGTGGTTGCTAGGCGGTTGCTAGGGTGTTCTGGGTGGTTGCTATGGTGTTACTAGGCGGTTGCTAAGGTATTCTGGGTGGTTGCTAGGCGGTTGCTATGGTGTTCTGGGTGGTTGCTAGGATATTTTCAGTGGTTGCTATAGTCTTTTGGGTGGTTGCTAGGCGGTTGCTAGGGTATTTTGGGTGGTTGCTAGGCAGCTGCTAGGATGTTATGGGTGGTTACTAGGGTGTTCTGGGTGGTTGCTAGGCGGTTGCTAGGATATTTTCGGTGGTCTCTAGGGTCTTTTGGGTGGTTTCTAGGCGGTTGCTAGGATATTTTCGGTGGTCTCTAGGGTATTTTGGGTGGTTGCTAGGCGGTTGCTAGGGTATTTTGGGTGGTTGCTAGGGTGTTCTGGGTTGTTGCTATGGTGTTATGGATGGTTACTAGGGTGTTTTGGGTGGTTGCTAGGGTGTTGCTAGATGGTTGCTAGGGTGCTCTGGGTGGTTGCCATGGTGTTGCTAGGCGGTTGCTAGGGTGTTCTGGGTGGTTGCTAGGCGGTTGCTAGGGTGTGCTGGGTGGTTGCTTTGGTGTTGCTAGGCGGTTGCTAAGGTATTTTGGGTGGTTGCTAGGCGGTTGCTAGAGTGTTCTGGGTGGTTGCAATTGTGTTGCTAGGCGGTTGCTAAGGTATTCTGGGTGGTTGCAAGGCTGTTGCTAGGGTATTTTGGGTGGTTGCCTAGGGTCTTTTGGGTGGTTGCTAGGCGGTTGCTATGGTGTTGCTAAGCGGTTGCTAAGGTATTTAGGGTGGTTGCTAGGGTGTTTCTAGGCGGTTGCTAGGCTGTTCTGGGTGGTTGCTATGGTGTTACTAGGCGGTTGCTAAGGTATTCTGGGTGGTTGCTAGGCGGTTGCTATGGTGTTCTGGGTGGTTGCTAGGATATTTTCAGTGGTTGCTATGGTCTTTTGGGTGGTTGCTAGGCGGTTGCTAGGGTATTTTGGGTGGTTGCTAGGCAGTTGCTAGGATGTTATGGGTGTTTACTAGGGTGTTCTGGGTGGTTGCTAGGCGGTTGCTAGGATATTTTCGGTGGTCTCTAGGGTCTTTTGGGTGGTTTCTAGGCGGTTGCTAGGATATTTTCGGTGGTCTCTAGGGTCTTTTGGGTGGTTGCTAGGCGGTTGCTAGGGTGTTCTGGGTTGTTGCTAAGGTGCTTTAACTGGTTGCTATGGTGTGGCTATGAAGATTTTAGGCCATTACTTATTGTCTGCTTGATAATATAAATCCTCTGAGGGAGAGAGAGAAGGAGAGACCCAGGGGTGTCAGGCCCTTTGGAGTCTGTGTGTGTGAAAACGTCGGTTTATTTATACGAACGGTGCGGGGCAAGTCACGCCCCAAACTTTTGTCCAGAATAATAAAAAGAAAAAGAATAACAAGTATGAGCAATAACAATAGTGTTGCTTTGAAAAGCACCACTAATAAGTTTAAGTCAAGACTTTCTCAAGCCAACTTAATAATAATAGAATCAGAAGGAGACTATGAGTATGTATTGAAAGTTCAAGATTGGCCACAAATATGTCCCTTGGGTCAATTATGGACTTCTTTATGGCTGATGTAACAGTAACGAGTATTTATAGAAAGAAACAGCATAAGGAGCATGTATAGAATGTTCAAGATCGAGGACTCTTTTACTAGAAATATGTTCAGTAGGTAAATTATGGAGTACTCTCTGGCTGATCAAGCACTAAAAGGTGCTTCATCAAAAGCAAGTTCATGAGCATGTGTAGAAAGTTCAAGTACATAGTTGGCCAGAAAAAAAAAAAAAATTGACTGGCCGATGTACTATCTGAAGGAGTCTATAAGTATGAATAGAAAGTTCAAGATAAAGGACTCTTCAGTCAGAAATATGTTCAACTTGTCAAATCTGGACTTCTGTATGGCAAAGGAAACAAAATAAGGCATCACTGAGAATGTATAGAAAGTTCAAGATCGAGGACTCTTTTACTAGAAATATATTGACTATTGTCTGCTTGATGAAACATCGGAAGGAGTCAATGAACATGTATAGAAAGTTCAAGTTCACAGACTCGTTGGCCAGAAATGTGTTCAATAGTCAATATCTACAATTGTCTGGCCGATGATCTGAAAGAGTCTATAAGTATGAATAGAAAGTTCAAGATCGAGGACTCTTCGGTCAGAAATATGTTCATGTCAAATCAGAACTACTACATGGTTGATGAAACACCAGAAAGAGTCTATGAGAATGTTTAAAAGGTTAAAGATCGAGGACTCTTTTGCCAGAAATATGTTTAGTGGGTCAAATATGGCTTGCTGTCTGGCTGATGAAACATCAGAAGTCAACGATTATGAATAGAAAGTTCAAGTTCAAAGACTCTTCAGGTAGAAATATGTTCAGTGGGTCAATTATCTATATGGAGTCACTGAGAATCTATAGAAAGTTCAAGACAGAGGACTCTTTTACTAGAAATATGTTCAGAGGGTCAATTGTTGACTATTGTCTGCTTGTGAAACATCAGAAGTAAATGATTATGTATAGAAAGTTCGTTCATAGATTCTTCGGGCAGAAAAATGTTCAGTAGGTCAATTGTGGACAATTATTTGGCTGATGAAACATCAGAAGGAGTATGTTTAGAAAGAATAAGATCAAGGTCTCTTTGGCCAGAAATATGTTCATTTGGTCAAATTTTGAAATACTATATTGTTCTTGTAAAATCAGGAGTCATTGAGTATATATTGAAAAATGTTCATAGACTCTTTGGTCAGAAATAGGTTTAATAGGTCATATTGATACAATACAATACAGTTTTGCTATTGTAACATCACAAGGAGTCAATTAATATGTATAGAGAAATCAAGATATAAACCCATCTCTCAGAAATGAGTTTAGTAGTCAATTATGGATAATTTTTTGGCTGAAGTACTATCTGAAATCATCTATATGTATAGAAAAGATCAAGGACGCTTCCAGACAGAAATATGTTCAATGGTCAAATATGCATAATAGCCTGGCTGATGAAAAATCAGAAGGAGATAGTAATTATGTATAGATAATTAAAGTTCTAGGTCTCTTTGGCCAGATATATGTTCAATGGTCAAATTTGGACTAACAATATGGTTGATTTAACATCAAAAGTAGTCGATGAGAATAAACATACCCTTTGACGACTCTTTGGCCAGAAATATGTTCCCTTGGTCAAATATGGACTACTGTATGGTGGATGTAAATTCAAAAATAGTCTAGGAGAAGGAACAGTAAGTTAAACTTTGATGATTCTTTTGCCAGAAATATGTTCAGTAGGTCATGGACCAATGGTTCTCAATGATGAGAACATCAGAACAAGCCTATGATTATGTATAGAACGATCAAGATCGAGGACACTTTGGTTATAGAAATGTTAAATAGGTCAAATTTGAACTATACTGTACGGCTGATGAAACATCAGAAGGATTGTTAGAGAAATTAAGCTAGAAATTTATAGTTCAAGGTCTCAAATATGTTCAAAATATAAAATTTGAACTACTGTTCAAATACAGATCGGCTAGAAGATACGTAAATCTAGAAAGTTCAAGTTCGAGGACTCTATGGTCAGAAATATATTCAATGTGTCAAGTATGGACATCTCTTTCAGGCTGATGAAACATCGGAAGCTGTCAATGAGCATGGTCAGAAAGGTCAAGATCAGGGACTCTTTGACCAATATGTTCAGTAGGTCTTTTGTATGGCTAATGTATTATTAAGAGGTCAATAAGCAGAGAAAGTTAATGTTCAAAGACTCTTTGCCCAAAAATGTGTTCAGTAGTTCAAATACTGAATGGCTGAATGAACATAATAAGAAACCCTTTGAGGACCCTTTGACCAGAAATAAGTTCAATAGGTCAAATAAGGAATTCTATACGTGGCTGACGTAACATCAGAAGGAGTCAACAATGTATAGAAAGTTCAAGTTTGAGTACTCTTTGGCCCGAATTATGTTAGTAGGTAAAAAAGTTTAAGTACAATATCAGCCAGCTCTGCCATGCTGCCAAGCCAGCTCTGTATGGCTGATTTAACATCAGAATTAGTCTATAAGATTATATAGCTTAAGTATTATATGTAATATAAGATTACATATATTTAAAACCTTTTAAGTACCCATTGACCAAAAATAAGTTTAACAGGTCAGATATGGACTTCTAAATGGCTTATGAAGCATCAGAAGATGTCTAGAGTATGTGTACAAAGTTCAAGATCGAGTACTCCTCTTTTTTTTTTTTTCAGTAGTTGAAATATGGACTTCTATATGGCTGATTTGACATCAGAAGGAGTCCATAAGTTTATAATAGTAAAAAACCATTTCGAGGACTCTTTGGCCAAAAATGTGTTCAATCGGTCAAATATTGACTACTACATGCCTGATTTAACATCACGAGAAGTCAGTATGTATGTATAGTAAGTTAAGTTTCATGGTCTCTTGGCAGAAATATGTTTAGTAAGTCAAAGATTTACTTTTTTCTATGGGTGATGTAACATCAGAAGGAGTCTATAAGTTTATATACCAGTTTGCATACCCTTTGACCAGAAATAAGTTCAATAGCTCAAGAAATGTGGCTTATGAAGCATCAGAACAAGTCTATGAGTTAGTTCTGGTGTGCAAGTTATGAGTTAGTTTAAGTGCTTAATGTTATTCTTCAGTGCACAACGTTAGATCATTTGTGCAACCACCCAGAACAGCCTAGCAACCGCCTAGAAACACCCTAGCACCACCCTAAATACCTTAGCAACCGCTTAGCAACACCATAGCAACCGCCTAGCAACCACCCAAAAGACCCTAGGCAACCACCCAAAATACCCTAGCAACAGCCTTGCAACCACCCAGAATACCTTAGCAACCGCCTAGCAACACAATTGCAACCACCCAGAACACCCTAGCAACCACCCAAAATACCTTAGCAACACCAAAGCAACCACCCAGAACACCCGAGCAACCGCCTAGCAACCACCCAAAATACCTTAGCAACACCATAGCAACCACCCAGAGCACCCTAGCAACCATCTATCAACACCCTAGCAACCACCCAAAACACCTTAGTAACCATCCATAACACCATAGCAACAACCCAGAACACCCTAGCAACCACCCAAAATACCCAAGCAACCGCCTAGCAACCACCCAGAACACCCTAGTAACCACCCATAACATCCTAGCAACTGCCTAGCAACCACTGAAAATATCCTAGCAACCACCCAGAACACCATGGCAACCGCCTAGCAACCACCCAGAATACCTTAGCAACCGCCTAGTAACACCATAGCAACCACCCAGAACACCCTAGCAACCGCCTAGCAACCACCCAGAACACCCTAGCAACCGCCTAGCAACACCATAGCAACCACCCAGAGCACCCTAGCAACCATCTAGCAACACCCTAGCAACCACCCAAAACACCCTAGTAACCATCCATAACACTATAGCAACCGCCTAGCAACCACCCAAAATACCTTAGCAACCGCCTAGCAACACCAAAGCAACCACCAGCAAACCCTAGCAACCGCCTAGCAACCACCCAGAACACCCTAGCAACCGCCTAGCAACACCATAGCAACCACCCAAAACACCCTAGTAACCATCCATAACACCACAGCAACAACCCAGAACACCCTAGCAACCACCCAAAATACCCTAGCAACCGCCTAGCAACCACCCAAAAGACCCTAGAGACCACCGAAAATATCCTAGCAACCACCTAGCAACCACCCAGAACACCCTAGTAACCACCCATAACATCCTAGCAACTGCCTAGCAACCACCCAAAATACCCTAGCAACCACCTAGCAACCACCCAAAAGACCATAGCAACCACTGAAAATATCCTAGCAACCACCCAGAACACCATAGCAACCGCCTAGCAACCACCCAGAATATGGGCGGAATATCAGAATATCCTAGCAACCGCCTAGTAACACCATAGCAACCACCCAGAACAGCCTAGCAACCGCCTAGAAACATCTTAGCAACCGCCTAGCAACCCCCAAAATACCCTAGCAACCGCCTTGCAACCACCCAGAATACCTTAGCAACCGCCTAGCAACACCATAGCAACCACCCAGAATACCCTAGCAACCATCTAGCAACACCCTAGCAACCAACTAAAATACCGTAGCAACCGCCTAGCAACACCCTAGCAACCGCCTAGCAACCACCCAAAATACCTCAGCAACTGCCTAGCAACACCATAGCAACCACCCAGAATACCCTAGCAACTGCCTAGCAACACCATAACATCCTAGCAACTGCCTAGCAAAAAACATTCTGGTCCAAACTTTCTCAAGCCAACTTAAAGTTTGTCTCGACGAACTTTCGCATCTAGTTATTATCACTATTATTATCTTAATAATTCTATTGTTATTTCTGGTCAAAGGTTCCTCAAAACTTTTTAAACTATGTAAAATTATAGACTCCATCTGATGATAAATCAGACCAAAAGAGGTCAAATTTTGATTCTTGAGTCAATATGTATAGAGAGATTTAACATCAGAATTAGTCTATAAGATTATATAGCTTAAGTATTATATGTAATATAAGATTACATATATTTAAAACCTTTTAAGTACCCATTGACCAAAAATAAGTTTAAAAGGTCAGATATGGACTTCTAAATGGCTTATGAAGCATCAGAAGATGTCTAGAGTATGTGTACAAAGTTCAAGATCGAGTACTCTTCTTTTTCTTTTTTTTTTTTTTTTTTCAGTAGTTGAAATATGGACTTCTATATGGCTGATTTGACATCAGAAGGAGTCCATAAGTTTATAATAGTAAAAAACCATTTCGAGGACTCTTTGGCCAAAAATGTGTTCAATCGGTCAAATATTGACTACTACATGCCTGATTTAACATCACGAGAAGTCAGTATGTATGTATAGTAAGTTAAGTTTCATGGTCTCTTGGCAGAAATATGTTTAGTAAGTCAAAGATTTACTTTTTTCTATGGCTGATGTAACATCAGAAGGAGTCTATAAGTTTATATACCAGTTTGCATACCCTTTGACCAGAAATAAGTTCAATAGCTTAAGAAATGTGGCTTATGAAGCATCAGAACGAGTCTATGAGTTAGTTCTGGTGTGCAAGTTATGAGTTAGTTTAAGTGCTTAATGTTATTCTTCAGTGCACAACGTTAGATCATTTGTGCAACCACCCAGAACGGCCTAGCAACCGCCTAGAAACACCCTAGCACCACCCTAAATACCTTAGCTACCGCTTAGCAACACCATAGCAACCGCCTAGCAACCACCCAAAAGACCCTAGGCAACCACCCAAAATACCCTAGCAACAGCCTTGCAACCACCCAAGTGCTTAATGTTATTCTTCAATGCAATGCAATGCAATGCAATGCAATGCAAATGCAATGCAAATGCAATGCAATGCAATGCAATGCAATGCAATGCAACACACGTAATGCAAATGCAATGCAATGTTCATTAAAGATATAACGTGCATTGCATTGCATTGCATTGCATTTGCATTGCAATGCAACACACGTTATGTCTTTAATGAACATGGGAATGACAGTTCTGGTGTGCAATGCAAATACATGCACACGTTATGTCTTTAATGAACATGGGAATGACAGTTCTGGTGTGCAATGCAATGCAATGCAATGCAATGCAATGCACTGCATTGCAATGCACTAACGATCTGACGTTGTGCACTGAAGAATAACACATGCAATGCAATGCAACACACGTTATGTCTTTAATGATCATTGCATTGCATTTGCATTGCATTGCATTGTGTTGTTGCATTGCATTGCATTGCATTGCATTGCATTGCATTGCATTGCATTGCATTGCATTGCTTTGCATTGCTTTGCATTGCTTTGCATTGCATTGCATTGCATTGCATTGCATTGCATTGCATTGCATTGCATTGCATTGCATTGCATTGCATTGCATTGCATTGCATTGCATTGCATTTGCATTACAAAGCAATGCAAAGCAATGCAAAGCAATGCAAAGCAATGCAAAGCAATGCAAAGCAATGCAAAGCAATGCAATGCAATGCAATGCAACACACGTTATGTCTTTAATGATCATTGCATTGCATTTGCATTGCATTGCATTGCATTGCATTGCATTGCATTGCATTGCATTGCATTGCATTGCATTGCATTGCATTGCATTGCATTGCATTGCATTTGCATTACAAAGCAATGCAAAGCAATGCAAAGCAATGCAATGCAATGCAATGCAATGCAATGCAATGCAATGCAAAGCAATGCAATGCAATGCAATGCAATGCAATGAAAATGCAATGCAATGCAAATGCAATGCAATGATCATGTGCAATGCAATGCAATGATCATGCAATGATCAAAAGCAAATGCAATGCAATGCAATGCAATGCAATTTAATGCAATGCAACCCACGTTGCAATGCAATGCAACCCACGTTGCAATGCAATGCAATGCAACAACACAATGCAATGCAACAACACAATGCAATGCAACAACACAATGCAATGCAACAACACAATGCAATGCAACAACACAATGCAATGCAATGCAATGCAATGCAATGCAATGCAATGCAATGCAATGCAATGCAATGCAATGCAAAGCAATGCAATGCAATGCAATGCAATGCAATGCAATGCAATGCAATGCAAAGCAATGCAATGCAATGCAATGCAATGCAATGCAATGCAATGCAATGCAATGCAATGCAAATGCAATGCAAATGCAATGCAATGCAATGCAATGCAATGCAATGCAATGCAATGCAATGCAATGCAATGCAATGCAATGCAATTTAATGCAATGCAACCCACGTTGCAATGCAATGCAATGCAACAACACAATGCAATGCAATGCAATGCAATGCAATGCAACAACACAATGCAATGCAACAACACAATGCAATGCAACAACACAATGCAATGAAATGCAATGCAATGCAATGCAATGATATGCAAAACAATGCAAAGCAATGCAAAGCAATGCAAAGCAATGCAAAGCAAAGCAATGCAATGCAATGCAATGCAATGCAAATGCAATGCAATGCAATGCAATGCAATGCAATGCAATGCAATGCAATGCAAATGCAATGCAATGCAATGCAATGCAAAGCAATGCAATGCAATGCAATGCAATGCAATGCAATGCAACACACGTTATGTCTTTAATGAACATGGGAATGACAGTTCTGTGTGCAATGCAATGCAATGCGAAAACATATTGTTATTCTTCAGTGCACAACGTTAGAGCGTTTGTGCAATGCAATGCAACAACACACATTATGTCTTTATTGAAATTGAGAATAATTTAGTTCTGGTGTCCAATGCAATGCAATGCAAAAAGTGCATAATTAATATGTTATTGTTCAGTGCACAACGTTAGATCGTTTGTGCAATGCAATAACAAACGTTATGTCTTTAATCAACATGGGAATGAGTTAGTTCTGGTGTGCAATGCAATGCAATGCGAAAAGTGCATATTGTTATTCTTCAGTGCACAACGTCAGAGCAGTACAATGCAATGCAATGCAACAACACACGTTATGTCTTTAATGAACATGGGAATGAGTTAGTTCTGGTGTGCAATGCGAAAAGTGCATATGTTATTCTTCAGTGCACAACGTTAGATCGTGAATGCAATGCAATGCAATGCAATGCAATGCAATGCAATGCAATGCAATGCAACAACACACATAATGAACATGGGAATGATTTAGTTCTGGTGTGCAATGCAATGCAATAAATGCATAATCCGTATGTTATTCTTTAGTGCACAACGTTAGATCGTTAGTGCAATGCAATGCAAGGCAAGAAGTGCAAAGCCTATGTTTCTTTAATGATGCTCAATGTTAGACCGTTTGTGCAAAGCACATAATGTTATAACAATGAGCTATACATAGGTACGCTTTTGACCTACTTAACATATTTCTGGCCAAAGAGTCCTTAAAGATGTTATTTCATCCTGCCAAAAGTCCATTTTTGACATACTGAAATTTTTTCCGGCCAAGGAGTACTCGAAACTTGAGCTTTCTATATATACTTGTGGACTCTTTCTTATGTTACACCGTAAAAAAAATTACATCCCCAAGTCAAAAATTTCTAGTGACTGTTCACATCTACATTTTTCAATTAGTCTGACGTATTATTTCTCATTGAGACAATGTTAACAGACTATTGCAACAAGAATTGCACTTGGGCAAATTAAAAAATTTAGATGTGACCAGTCACTAGAAAATTTTGACTTGGAGAGGTTAGACATTTTTTACAGTGTACGTCAGCCATACTCCATATTTGACCCAAGGAATATTATTTATGGCCATAGAGTTCTCGATCTTGACCTTTCTATGAACATGAACACTCATAGACTACTTCTAATGCTACATAAGCCATATAGACATCCATATCTGACCATTTGAACTTATTTCTGGTCAAAGGGTCCTAAAAGTTTTTAAACTATAGAAAGTTGTAGACTCTTTCTGATGATAAATCAGCTATACAGAGGTCCCCTTTTGACCTACTGAGCATATTTCTGGCCAAAGAGTTCTGGAACATTATCTTGCTATACTACAGATTGACTTCTTGTGATGTTATATTAACCAGCCAGTAGTCTATTTTTGACCTACTGAAAATATTTCTGGCCAGAGTCCGTGAACATTAACTCACTATACAATTTAGACTGACTTCACAAGCCGGCAGTAGTCCATATTTGACCGATTGAAAAACATTTGACCAAAGAGTTCTCAAAAGGATTTTGTCTATCATAAGCTATTGTAGACTCCTTCTGATGTTAAATCAGTCATACCGAAGTCCATATTTGACCTACCGAAAATATTACTGGCCAAAGAGTCCTTAAACATCAACACTATACCTTCAGATTGATGTCTTCGGATGTTATATCATCATGACAAAAGTCCATATTTGACATACTGAAATTTTTTCTGGTCAAAGAGTCTAAACTTGACCTTTATATACTCGTTAACTCTTTCTGATTCTTCATAAGATGTCCATATCTGGCGAATTGAAAAGATTTTTTGGCCAAAAGGTCCTCACAAGT
Organism: Leuciscus leuciscus; assembly: GCF_965113295.1. Taxonomy (NCBI): domain Eukaryota; kingdom Metazoa; phylum Chordata; class Actinopteri; order Cypriniformes; family Leuciscidae; genus Leuciscus; species Leuciscus leuciscus. The sequence continues at coordinate 27,006 of NW_028118243.1, read as the reverse complement.
TAACTTACTAAATACTCATAGACTTCTTCTGATGATACATCACTTTAACAGGTGCCCATATGTGACCCTCTGAATATATTTTTGTCCAAAGAATCATTGAACACTAACTCTCTATACATATTGACTCAAGAGTCAAAATTTGACCTCTTTTGGTCTGATTTATCATCAGATGGAGTCTATAATTTTACATAGTTTAAAAAGTTTTGAGGAACCTTTGACCAGAAATAATAATAGAATTATTAAGATAATAATAGTAATAATAACTAGATGCGAAAGTTCGTCGAGGCAAACTTTAAGTTGGCTTGAGAAAGTTTGGACCAGAATGTTTTTTGCTAGGCAGTTGCTAGGATGTTATGGTGTTGCTAGGCAGTTGCTAGGGTATTCTGGGTGGTTGCTATGGTGTTGCTAGGCAGTTGCTGAGGTATTTTGGGTGGTTGCTAGGCGGTTGCTAGGGTGTTGCTAGGCGGTTGCTACGGTATTTTAGTTGGTTGCTAGGTTGTTGCTAGATGGTTGCTAGGGTATTCTGGGTGGTTGCTAGGCGGTTGCTAGGGTATTTTGGGGGTTGCTAGGCGGTTGCTATGGTGTTGCTAAGCGGTTGCTAAGGTGTTTCTAGGAGGTTGCTAGGCTGTTCTGGGTGGTTGCTATGGTGTTACTAGGTGGTTGCTAAGGTATTCTGGGTGGTTGCTAGGCGGTTGCTATTGTGTTCTGGGTGGTTGTTAGGATATTTTCAGTGGTTGCTATGGTCTTTTGGGTGGTTGCTAGGCGGTTGCTAGGGTATTTTGGGTGGTTGCTAGGCAGTTGCTAGGATGTTATGGGTGGTTACTAGGGTGTTCTGGGTGGTTGCTAGGCGGTTGCTAGGATATTTTCGGTGGTCTCTAGGGTCTTTTGGGTGGTTGCTAGGCGGTTGCTAGGATTTTTTCGGTGGTCTCTAGGGTCTTTTGGGTGGTTGCTAGGCGGTTGCTAGGGTATTTTGGGTGGTTGCTATGGTGTTATGGATGGTTACTAGGGTGTTTTGGGTGGTTGCTAGGGTGTTGCTAGATGGTTGCTAGGGTGCTCTGGGTGGTTGCTATGGTGTTGCTAGGTGGTTGCTAGGGTGTTCTGGGTGGTTGCTTTGGTGTTGCTAAGGTATTTTGGGTGGTTGCTAGGGTGTTCTGGGTGGTTGCAATTGTGTTGCTAGGCGGTTGCTAAGGTATTCTGGGTGGTTGCAAGGTTGTTGCTAGGGTATTTTGGGTGGTTGCCTAGGGTCTTTTGGGTGGTTGCTAGGCGGTTGCTATGGTGTTGCTAAGGTATTTAGGGTGGTTGCTAGGGTGTTTCTAGGCGGTTGCTAGGCTGTTCTGGGTGGTTGCTATGGTGTTACTAGGCGGTTGCTAAGGTATTCTGGGTGGTTGCTAGGCGGTTGCTATGGTGTTCTGGGTGGTTGCTAGGATATTTTCAGTGGTTGCTATGGTCTTTTGGGTGGTTGCTAGGCGGTTGCTAGGGTATTTTGGGTGGTTGCTAGGCAGTTGCTAGGATGTTATGGGTGGTTACTAGGGTGTTCTGGGTGGTTGCTAGGCGGTTGCTAGGATATTTTCGGTGGTCTCTAGGGTCTTTTGGGTGGTTGCTAGGCGGTTGCTAAGGTATTTTGGGTGGTTGCTAGGGTGTTTTGGGTTGTTGCTATGGTGTTATGGATGGTTACTAGGGTGTTTTGGGTGGTTGCTAGGGTGTTGCTAGATGGTTGCTAGGGTGGTTGCTATGGTGTTGCTAGGCGGTTGATAGGGTGTTCTGGGTGGTTGCTAGGCGGTTGCTAGGGTGTTCTGGGTGGTTGCTATGGTGTTACTAGGCGGTTGCTAAGGTATTCTGGGTGGTTGCTAGGCGGTTGCTATGGTGTTCTGGGTGGTTGCTAGGATATTTTCAGTGGTTGCTATAGTCTTTTGGGTGGTTGCTAGGCGGTTGCTAGGGTATTTTGGGTGGTTGCTAGGCAGCTGCTAGGATGTTATGGGTGGTTACTAGGGTGTTCTGGGTGGTTGCTAGGCGGTTGCTAGGATATTTTCGGTGGTCTCTAGGGTCTTTTGGGTGGTTTCTAGGCAGTTGCTAGGATATTTTCGGTGGTCTCTAGGGTATTTTGGGTGGTTGCTAGGCGGTTGCTAGGGTATTTTGGGTGGTTGCTAGGGTGTTCTGGGTTGTTGCTATGGTGTTATGGATGGTTACTAGGGTGTTTTGGGTGGTTGCTAGGGTGTTGCTAGATGGTTGCTAGGGTGCTCTGGGTGGTTGCCATGGTGTTGCTAGGCGGTTGCTAGGGTGTTCTGGGTGGTTGCTAGGCGGTTGCTAGGGTGTGCTGGGTGGTTGCTTTGGTGTTGCTAGGCGGTTGCTAAGGTATTTTGGGTGGTTGCTAGGCGGTTGCTAGAGTGTTCTGGGTGGTTGCAATTGTGTTGCTAGGCGGTTGCTAAGGTATTCTGGGTGGTTGCAAGGCTGTTGCTAGGGTATTTTGGGTGGTTGCCTAGGGTCTTTTGGGTGGTTGCTAGGCGGTTGCTATGGTGTTGCTAAGCGGTTGCTAAGGTATTTAGGGTGGTTGCTAGGGTGTTTCTAGGCGGTTGCTAGGCTGTTCTGGGTGGTTGCTATGGTGTTACTAGGCGGTTGCTAAGGTATTCTGGGTGGTTGCTAGGCGGTTGCTATGGTGTTCTGGGTGGTTGCTAGGATATTTTCAGTGGTTGCTATGGTCTTTTGGGTGGTTGCTAGGCGGTTGCTAGGGTATTTTGGGTGGTTGCTAGGCAGTTGCTAGGATGTTATGGGTGTTTACTAGGGTGTTCTGGGTGGTTGCTAGGCGGTTGCTAGGATATTTTCGGTGGTCTCTAGGGTCTTTTGGGTGGTTTCTAGGCGGTTGCTAGGATATTTTCGGTGGTCTCTAGGGTCTTTTGGGTGGTTGCTAGGCGGTTGCTAGGGTGTTCTGGGTTGTTGCTAAGGTGCTTTAACTGGTTGCTATGGTGTGGCTATGAAGATTTTAGGCCATTACTTATTGTCTGCTTGATAATATAAATCCTCTGAGGGAGAGAGAGAAGGAGAGACCCAGGGGTGTCAGGCCCTTTGGAGTCTGTGTGTGTGAAAACGTCGGTTTATTTATACGAACGGTGCGGGGCAAGTCACGCCCCAAACTTTTGTCCAGAATAATAAAAAGAAAAAGAATAACAAGTATGAGCAATAACAATAGTGTTGCTTTGAAAAGCACCACTAATAAGTTTAAGTCAAGACTTTCTCAAGCCAACTTAATAATAATAGAATCAGAAGGAGACTATGAGTATGTATTGAAAGTTCAAGATTGGCCACAAATATGTCCCTCGGGTCAATTATGGACTTCTTTATGGCTGATGTAACAGTAACGAGTATTTATAGAAAGAAACAGCATAAGGAGCATGTATAGAATGTTCAAGATCGAGGACTCTTTTACTAGAAATATGTTCAGTAGGTAAATTATGGAGTACTCTCTGGCTGATCAAGCACTAAAAGGTGCTTCATCAAAAGCAAGTTCATGAGCATGTGTAGAAAGTTCAAGTACATAGTTGGCCAGAAAAAAAAAAAAAATTGACTGGCCGATGTACTATCTGAAGGAGTCTATAAGTATGAATAGAAAGTTCAAGATAAAGGACTCTTCAGTCAGAAATATGTTCAACTTGTCAAATCTGGACTTCTGTATGGCAAAGGAAACAAAATAAGGCATCACTGAGAATGTATAGAAAGTTCAAGATCGAGGACTCTTTTACTAGAAATATATTGACTATTGTCTGCTTGATGAAACATCGGAAGGAGTCAATGAACATGTATAGAAAGTTCAAGTTCACAGACTCGTTGGCCAGAAATGTGTTCAATAGTCAATATCTACAATTGTCTGGCCGATGATCTGAAATAGTCTATAAGTATGAATAGAAAGTTCAAGATCGAGGACTCTTCGGTCAGAAATATGTTCATGTCAAATCAGAACTACTACATGGTTGATGAAACACCAGAAAGAGTCTATGAGAATGTTTAAAAGGTTAAAGATCGAGGACTCTTTTGCCAGAAATATGTTTAGTGGGTCAAATATGGCTTGCTGTCTGGCTGATGAAACATCAGAAGTCAACGATTATGAATAGAAAGTTCAAGTTCAAAGACTCTTCAGGTAGAAATATGTTCAGTGGGTCAATTAGAGTCACTGAGAATCTATAGAAAGTTCAAGACAGAGGACTCTTTTACTAGAAATATGTTCAGAGGGTCAATTGTTGACTATTGTCTGCTTGTGAAACATCAGAAGTAAATGATTATGTATAGAAAGTTCGTTCATAGATTCTTCGGGCAGAAAAATGTTCAGTAGGTCAATTGTGGACAATTATTTGGCTGATGAAACATCAGAAGGAGTATGTTTAGAAAGAATAAGATCAAGGTCTCTTTGGCCAGAAATATGTTCATTTGGTCAAATTTTGAAATACTATATTGTTCTTGTAAAATCAGGAGTCATTGAGTATATATTGAAAAATGTTCATAGACTCTTTGGTCAGAAATAGGTTTAATAGGTCATATTGATACAATACAATACAGTTTTGCTATTGTAACATCACAAGGAGTCAATTAATATGTATAGAGAAATCAAGATATAAACCCATCTCTCAGAAATGAGTTTAGTAGTCAATTATGGATAATTTTTTGGCTGAAGTACTATCTGAAATCATCTATATGTATAGAAAAGATCAAGGACGCTTCCAGACAGAAATATGTTCAATGGTCAAATATGCATAATAGCCTGGCTGATGAAAAATCAGAAGGAGATAGTAATTATGTATAGATAATTAAAGTTCTAGGTCTCTTTGGCCAGATATATGTTCAATGGTCAAATTTGGACTAACAATATGGTTGATTTAACATCAAAAGTAGTCGATGAGAATAAACATACCCTTTGACGACTCTTTGGCCAGAAATATGTTCCCTTGGTCAAATATGGACTACTGTATGGTGGATGTAAATTCAAAAATAGTCTAGGAGAAGGAACAGTAAGTTAAACTTTGATGATTCTTTTGCCAGAAATATGTTCAGTAGGTCATGGACCAATGGTTCTCAATGATGAGAACATCAGAACAAGCCTATGATTATGTATAGAACGATCAAGATCGAGGACACTTTGGTTATAGAAATGTTAAATAGGTCAAATTTGAACTATACTGTACGGCTGATGAAACATCAGAAGGATTGTTAGAGAAATTAAGCTAGAAATTTATAGTTCAAGGTCTCAAATATGTTCAAAATATAAAATTTGAACTACTGTTCAAATACAGATCGGCTAGAAGATACGTAAATCTAGAAAGTTCAAGTTCGAGGACTCTATGGTCAGAAATATATTCAATGTGTCAAGTATGGACATCTCTTTCAGGCTGATGAAACATCGGAAGCTGTCAATGAGCATGGTCAGAAAGGTCAAGATCAGGGACTCTTTGACCAATATGTTCAGTAGGTCTTTTGTATGGCTAATGTATTATTAAGAGGTCAATAAGCAGAGAAAGTTAATGTTCAAAGACTCTTTGCCCAAAAATGTGTTCAGTAGTTCAAATACTGAATGGCTGAATGAACATAATAAGAAACCCTTTGAGGACCCTTTGACCAGAAATAAGTTCAATAGGTCAAATAAGGAATTCTATACGTGGCTGACGTAACATCAGAAGGAGTCAACAATGTATAGAAAGTTCAAGTTTGAGTACTCTTTGGCCCGAATTATGTTAGTAGGTAAAAAAGTTTAAGTACAATATCAGCCAGCTCTGCCATGCTGCCAAGCCAGCTCTGTATGGCTGATTTAACATCAGAATTAGTCTATAAGATTATATAGCTTAAGTATTATATGTAATATAAGATTACATATATTTAAAACCTTTTAAGTACCCATTGACCAAAAATAAGTTTAACAGGTCAGATATGGACTTCTAAATGGCTTATGAAGCATCAGAAGATGTCTAGAGTATGTGTACAAAGTTCAAGATCGAGTACTCCTCTTTTTTTTTTTTTCAGTAGTTGAAATATGGACTTCTATATGGCTGATTTGACATCAGAAGGAGTCCATAAGTTTATAATAGTAAAAAACCATTTCGAGGACTCTTTGGCCAAAAATGTGTTCAATCGGTCAAATATTGACTACTACATGCCTGATTTAACATCACGAGAAGTCAGTATGTATGTATAGTAAGTTAAGTTTCATGGTCTCTTGGCAGAAATATGTTTAGTAAGTCAAAGATTTACTTTTTTCTATGGGTGATGTAACATCAGAAGGAGTCTATAAGTTTATATACCAGTTTGCATACCCTTTGACCAGAAATAAGTTCAATAGCTCAAGAAATGTGGCTTATGAAGCATCAGAACAAGTCTATGAGTTAGTTCTGGTGTGCAAGTTATGAGTTAGTTTAAGTGCTTAATGTTATTCTTCAGTGCACAACGTTAGATCATTTGTGCAACCACCCAGAACAGCCTAGCAACCGCCTAGAAACACCCTAGCACCACCCTAAATACCTTAGCAACCGCTTAGCAACACCATAGCAACCGCCTAGCAACCACCCAAAAGACCCTAGGCAACCACCCAAAATACCCTAGCAACAGCCTTGCAACCACCCAGAATACCTTAGCAACCGCCTAGCAACACAATTGCAACCACCCAGAACACCCTAGCAACCACCCAAAATACCTTAGCAACACCAAAGCAACCACCCAGAACACCCGAGCAACCGCCTAGCAACCACCCAAAATACCTTAGCAACACCATAGCAACCACCCAGAGCACCCTAGCAACCATCTATCAACACCCTAGCAACCACCCAAAACACCTTAGTAACCATCCATAACACCATAGCAACAACCCAGAACACCCTAGCAACCACCCAAAATACCCAAGCAACCGCCTAGCAACCACCCAGAACACCCTAGTAACCACCCATAACATCCTAGCAACTGCCTAGCAACCACTGAAAATATCCTAGCAACCACCCAGAACACCATGGCAACCGCCTAGCAACCACCCAGAATACCTTAGCAACCGCCTAGTAACACCATAGCAACCACCCAGAACACCCTAGCAACCGCCTAGCAACCACCCAGAACACCCTAGCAACCGCCTAGCAACACCATAGCAACCACCCAGAGCACCCTAGCAACCATCTAGCAACACCCTAGCAACCACCCAAAACACCCTAGTAACCATCCATAACACTATAGCAACCGCCTAGCAACCACCCAAAATACCTTAGCAACCGCCTAGCAACACCAAAGCAACCACCAGCAAACCCTAGCAACCGCCTAGCAACCACCCAGAACACCCTAGCAACCGCCTAGCAACACCATAGCAACCACCCAAAACACCCTAGTAACCATCCATAACACCACAGCAACAACCCAGAACACCCTAGCAACCACCCAAAATACCCTAGCAACCGCCTAGCAACCACCCAAAAGACCCTAGAGACCACCGAAAATATCCTAGCAACCACCTAGCAACCACCCAGAACACCCTAGTAACCACCCATAACATCCTAGCAACTGCCTAGCAACCACCCAAAATACCCTAGCAACCACCTAGCAACCACCCAAAAGACCATAGCAACCACTGAAAATATCCTAGCAACCACCCAGAACACCATAGCAACCGCCTAGCAACCACCCAGAATATGGGCGGAATATCAGAATATCCTAGCAACCGCCTAGTAACACCATAGCAACCACCCAGAACAGCCTAGCAACCGCCTAGAAACATCTTAGCAACCGCCTAGCAACCCCCAAAATACCCTAGCAACCGCCTTGCAACCACCCAGAATACCTTAGCAACCGCCTAGCAACACCATAGCAACCACCCAGAATACCCTAGCAACCATCTAGCAACACCCTAGCAACCAACTAAAATACCGTAGCAACCGCCTAGCAACACCCTAGCAACCGCCTAGCAACCACCCAAAATACCTCAGCAACTGCCTAGCAACACCATAGCAACCACCCAGAATACCCTAGCAACTGCCTAGCAACACCATAACATCCTAGCAACTGCCTAGCAAAAAACATTCTGGTCCAAACTTTCTCAAGCCAACTTAAAGTTTGTCTCGACGAACTTTCGCATCTAGTTATTATCACTATTATTATCTTAATAATTCTATTGTTATTTCTGGTCAAAGGTTCCTCAAAACTTTTTAAACTATGTAAAATTATAGACTCCATCTGATGATAAATCAGACCAAAAGAGGTCAAATTTTGATTCTTGAGTCAATATGTATAGAGAGATTTAACATCAGAATTAGTCTATAAGATTATATAGCTTAAGTATTATATGTAATATAAGATTACATATATTTAAAACCTTTTAAGTACCCATTGACCAAAAATAAGTTTAAAAGGTCAGATATGGACTTCTAAATGGCTTATGAAGCATCAGAAGATGTCTAGAGTATGTGTACAAAGTTCAAGATCGAGTACTCTTCTTTTTCTTTTTTTTTTTTTTTTTTCAGTAGTTGAAATATGGACTTCTATATGGCTGATTTGACATCAGAAGGAGTCCATAAGTTTATAATAGTAAAAAACCATTTCGAGGACTCTTTGGCCAAAAATGTGTTCAATCGGTCAAATATTGACTACTACATGCCTGATTTAACATCACGAGAAGTCAGTATGTATGTATAGTAAGTTAAGTTTCATGGTCTCTTGGCAGAAATATGTTTAGTAAGTCAAAGATTTACTTTTTTCTATGGCTGATGTAACATCAGAAGGAGTCTATAAGTTTATATACCAGTTTGCATACCCTTTGACCAGAAATAAGTTCAATAGCTTAAGAAATGTGGCTTATGAAGCATCAGAACGAGTCTATGAGTTAGTTCTGGTGTGCAAGTTATGAGTTAGTTTAAGTGCTTAATGTTATTCTTCAGTGCACAACGTTAGATCATTTGTGCAACCACCCAGAACGGCCTAGCAACCGCCTAGAAACACCCTAGCACCACCCTAAATACCTTAGCTACCGCTTAGCAACACCATAGCAACCGCCTAGCAACCACCCAAAAGACCCTAGGCAACCACCCAAAATACCCTAGCAACAGCCTTGCAACCACCCAAGTGCTTAATGTTATTCTTCAATGCAATGCAATGCAATGCAATGCAATGCAAATGCAATGCAAATGCAATGCAATGCAATGCAATGCAATGCAATGCAATGCAACACACGTAATGCAAATGCAATGCAATGTTCATTAAAGATATAACGTGCATTGCATTGCATTGCATTGCATTTGCATTGCAATGCAACACACGTTATGTCTTTAATGAACATGGGAATGACAGTTCTGGTGTGCAATGCAAATACATGCACACGTTATGTCTTTAATGAACATGGGAATGACAGTTCTGGTGTGCAATGCAATGCAATGCAATGCAATGCAATGCACTGCATTGCAATGCACTAACGATCTGACGTTGTGCACTGAAGAATAACACATGCAATGCAATGCAACACACGTTATGTCTTTAATGATCATTGCATTGCATTTGCATTGCATTGCATTGTGTTGTTGCATTGCATTGCATTGCATTGCATTGCATTGCATTGCATTGCATTGCATTGCATTGCATTGCATTGCTTTGCATTGCTTTGCATTGCTTTGCATTGCATTGCATTGCATTGCATTGCATTGCATTGCATTGCATTGCATTGCATTGCATTGCATTGCATTGCATTTGCATTACAAAGCAATGCAAAGCAATGCAAAGCAATGCAAAGCAATGCAAAGCAATGCAAAGCAATGCAAAGCAATGCAATGCAATGCAATGCAATGCAACACACGTTATGTCTTTAATGATCATTGCATTGCATTTGCATTGCATTGCATTGCATTGCATTGCATTGCATTGCATTGCATTGCATTGCATTGCATTGCATTGCATTGCATTGCATTGCATTGCATTGCATTGCATTGCATTGCATTGCATTTGCATTACAAAGCAATGCAAAGCAATGCAAAGCAATGCAATGCAATGCAATGCAATGCAATGCAATGCAATGCAATGCAAAGCAATGCAATGCAATGCAATGCAATGCAATGAAAATGCAATGCAATGCAAATGCAATGCAATGATCATGTGCAATGCAATGCAATGATCATGCAATGATCAAAAGCAAATGCAATGCAATGCAATGCAATGCAATTTAATGCAATGCAACCCACGTTGCAATGCAATGCAACCCACGTTGCAATGCAATGCAATGCAACAACACAATGCAATGCAACAACACAATGCAATGCAACAACACAATGCAATGCAACAACACAATGCAATGCAACAACACAATGCAATGCAATGCAATGCAATGCAATGCAATGCAATGCAATGCAATGCAATGCAATGCAATGCAATGCAATGCAAAGCAATGCAATGCAATGCAATGCAATGCAATGCAATGCAATGCAATGCAAAGCAATGCAATGCAATGCAATGCAATGCAATGCAATGCAATGCAATGCAATGCAATGCAAATGCAATGCAAATGCAATGCAATGCAATGCAATGCAATGCAATGCAATGCAATGCAATGCAATGCAATGCAATGCAATGCAATTTAATGCAATGCAACCCACGTTGCAATGCAATGCAATGCAACAACACAATGCAATGCAATGCAATGCAATGCAATGCAACAACACAATGCAATGCAACAACACAATGCAATGCAACAACACAATGCAATGAAATGCAATGCAATGCAATGCAATGATATGCAAAACAATGCAAAGCAATGCAAAGCAATGCAAAGCAATGCAAAGCAAAGCAATGCAATGCAATGCAATGCAATGCAAATGCAATGCAATGCAATGCAATGCAATGCAATGCAATGCAAATGCAATGCAATGCAATGCAATGCAAAGCAATGCAATGCAATGCAATGCAATGCAATGCAATGCAACACACGTTATGTCTTTAATGAACATGGGAATGACAGTTCTGTGTGCAATGCAATGCAATGCGAAAACATATTGTTATTCTTCAGTGCACAACGTTAGAGCGTTTGTGCAATGCAATGCAACAACACACATTATGTCTTTATTGAAATTGAGAATAATTTAGTTCTGGTGTCCAATGCAATGCAATGCAAAAAGTGCATAATTAATATGTTATTGTTCAGTGCACAACGTTAGATCGTTTGTGCAATGCAATAACAAACGTTATGTCTTTAATCAACATGGGAATGAGTTAGTTCTGGTGTGCAATGCAATGCAATGCGAAAAGTGCATATTGTTATTCTTCAGTGCACAACGTCAGAGCAGTACAATGCAATGCAATGCAACAACACACGTTATGTCTTTAATGAACATGGGAATGAGTTAGTTCTGGTGTGCAATGCGAAAAGTGCATATGTTATTCTTCAGTGCACAACGTTAGATCGTGAATGCAATGCAATGCAATGCAATGCAATGCAATGCAATGCAACAACACACATAATGAACATGGGAATGATTTAGTTCTGGTGTGCAATGCAATGCAATAAATGCATAATCCGTATGTTATTCTTTAGTGCACAACGTTAGATCGTTAGTGCAATGCAATGCAAGGCAAGAAGTGCAAAGCCTATGTTTCTTTAATGATGCTCAATGTTAGACCGTTTGTGCAAAGCACATAATGTTATAACAATGAGCTATACATAGGTACGCTTTTGACCTACTTAACATATTTCTGGCCAAAGAGTCCTTAAAGATGTTATTTCATCCTGCCAAAAGTCCATTTTTGACATACTGAAATTTTTTCCGGCCAAGGAGTACTCGAAACTTGAGCTTTCTATATATACTTGTGGACTCTTTCTTATGTTACACCGTAAAAAAAATTACATCCCCAAGTCAAAAATTTCTAGTGACTGTTCACATCTACATTTTTCAATTAGTCTGACGTATTATTTCTCATTGAGACAATGTTAACAGACTATTGCAACAAGAATTGCACTTGGGCAAATTAAAAAATTTAGATGTGACCAGTCACTAGAAAATTTTGACTTGGAGAGGTTAGACATTTTTTACAGTGTACGTCAGCCATACTCCATATTTGACCCAAGGAATATTATTTATGGCCATAGAGTTCTCGATCTTGACCTTTCTATGAACATGAACACTCATAGACTACTTCTAATGCTACATAAGCCATATAGACATCCATATCTGACCATTTGAACTTATTTCTGGTCAAAGGGTCCTAAAAGTTTTTAAACTATAGAAAGTTGTAGACTCTTTCTGATGATAAATCAGCTATACAGAGGTCCCCTTTTGACCTACTGAGCATATTTCTGGCCAAAGAGTTCTGGAACATTATCTTGCTATACTACAGATTGACTTCTTGTGATGTTATATTAACCAGCCAGTAGTCTATTTTTGACCTACTGAAAATATTTCTGGCCAGAGTCCGTGAACATTAACTCACTATACAATTTAGACTGACTTCACAAGCCGGCAGTAGTCCATATTTGACCGATTGAAAAACATTTGACCAAAGAGTTCTCAAAAGGATTTTGTCTATCATAAGCTATTGTAGACTCCTTCTGATGTTAAATCAGTCATACCGAAGTCCATATTTGACCTACCGAAAATATTACTGGCCAAAGAGTCCTTAAACATCAACACTATACCTTCAGATTGATGTCTTCGGATGTTATATCATCATGACAAAAGTCCATATTTGACATACTGAAATTTTTTCTGGTCAAAGAGTCTAAACTTGACCTTTATATACTCGTTAACTCTTTCTGATTCTTCATAAGATGTCCATATCTGGCGAATTGAAAAGATTTTTTGGCCAAAAGGTCCTCACAAGTTAACTTACTAAATACTCATAGACTTCTTCTGATGATACATCACTTTAACAGGTGCCCATATGTGACCCTCTGAATATATTTTTGTCCAAAGAATCATTGAACACTAACTCTCTATACATATTGACTCAAGAGTCAAAATTTGACCTCTTTTGGTCTGATTTATCATCAGATGGAGTCTATAATTTTACATAGTTTAAAAAGTTTTGAGGAACCTTTGACCAGAAATAATAATAGAATTATTAAGATAATAATAGTAATAATAACTAGATGCGAAAGTTCGTCGAGGCAAACTTTAAGTTGGCTTGAGAAAGTTTGGACCAGAATGTTTTTTGCTAGGCAGTTGCTAGGATGTTATGGTGTTGCTAGGCAGTTGCTAGGGTATTCTGGGTGGTTGCTATGGTGTTGCTAGGCAGTTGCTGAGGTATTTTGGGTGGTTGCTAGGCGGTTGCTAGGGTGTTGCTAGGCGGTTGCTACGGTATTTTAGTTGGTTGCTAGGTTGTTGCTAGATGGTTGCTAGGGTATTCTGGGTGGTTGCTAGGCGGTTGCTAGGGTATTTTGGGGGTTGCTAGGCGGTTGCTATGGTGTTGCTAAGCGGTTGCTAAGGTGTTTCTAGGAGGTTGCTAGGCTGTTCTGGGTGGTTGCTATGGTGTTACTAGGTGGTTGCTAAGGTATTCTGGGTGGTTGCTAGGCGGTTGCTATTGTGTTCTGGGTGGTTGTTAGGATATTTTCAGTGGTTGCTATGGTCTTTTGGGTGGTTGCTAGGCGGTTGCTAGGGTATTTTGGGTGGTTGCTAGGCAGTTGCTAGGATGTTATGGGTGGTTACTAGGGTGTTCTGGGTGGTTGCTAGGCGGTTGCTAGGATATTTTCGGTGGTCTCTAGGGTCTTTTGGGTGGTTGCTAGGCGGTTGCTAGGATTTTTTCGGTGGTCTCTAGGGTCTTTTGGGTGGTTGCTAGGCGGTTGCTAGGGTATTTTGGGTGGTTGCTATGGTGTTATGGATGGTTACTAGGGTGTTTTGGGTGGTTGCTAGGGTGTTGCTAGATGGTTGCTAGGGTGCTCTGGGTGGTTGCTATGGTGTTGCTAGGTGGTTGCTAGGGTGTTCTGGGTGGTTGCTTTGGTGTTGCTAAGGTATTTTGGGTGGTTGCTAGGGTGTTCTGGGTGGTTGCAATTGTGTTGCTAGGCGGTTGCTAAGGTATTCTGGGTGGTTGCAAGGTTGTTGCTAGGGTATTTTGGGTGGTTGCCTAGGGTCTTTTGGGTGGTTGCTAGGCGGTTGCTATGGTGTTGCTAAGGTATTTAGGGTGGTTGCTAGGGTGTTTCTAGGCGGTTGCTAGGCTGTTCTGGGTGGTTGCTATGGTGTTACTAGGCGGTTGCTAAGGTATTCTGGGTGGTTGCTAGGCGGTTGCTATGGTGTTCTGGGTGGTTGCTAGGATATTTTCAGTGGTTGCTATGGTCTTTTGGGTGGTTGCTAGGCGGTTGCTAGGGTATTTTGGGTGGTTGCTAGGCAGTTGCTAGGATGTTATGGGTGGTTACTAGGGTGTTCTGGGTGGTTGCTAGGCGGTTGCTAGGATATTTTCGGTGGTCTCTAGGGTCTTTTGGGTGGTTGCTAGGCGGTTGCTAAGGTATTTTGGGTGGTTGCTAGGGTGTTTTGGGTTGTTGCTATGGTGTTATGGATGGTTACTAGGGTGTTTTGGGTGGTTGCTAGGGTGTTGCTAGATGGTTGCTAGGGTGGTTGCTATGGTGTTGCTAGGCGGTTGATAGGGTGTTCTGGGTGGTTGCTAGGCGGTTGCTAGGGTGTTCTGGGTGGTTGCTATGGTGTTACTAGGCGGTTGCTAAGGTATTCTGGGTGGTTGCTAGGCGGTTGCTATGGTGTTCTGGGTGGTTGCTAGGATATTTTCAGTGGTTGCTATAGTCTTTTGGGTGGTTGCTAGGCGGTTGCTAGGGTATTTTGGGTGGTTGCTAGGCAGCTGCTAGGATGTTATGGGTGGTTACTAGGGTGTTCTGGGTGGTTGCTAGGCGGTTGCTAGGATATTTTCGGTGGTCTCTAGGGTCTTTTGGGTGGTTTCTAGGCGGTTGCTAGGATATTTTCGGTGGTCTCTAGGGTATTTTGGGTGGTTGCTAGGCGGTTGCTAGGGTATTTTGGGTGGTTGCTAGGGTGTTCTGGGTTGTTGCTATGGTGTTATGGATGGTTACTAGGGTGTTTTGGGTGGTTGCTAGGGTGTTGCTAGATGGTTGCTAGGGTGCTCTGGGTGGTTGCCATGGTGTTGCTAGGCGGTTGCTAGGGTGTTCTGGGTGGTTGCTAGGCGGTTGCTAGGGTGTGCTGGGTGGTTGCTTTGGTGTTGCTAGGCGGTTGCTAAGGTATTTTGGGTGGTTGCTAGGCGGTTGCTAGAGTGTTCTGGGTGGTTGCAATTGTGTTGCTAGGCGGTTGCTAAGGTATTCTGGGTGGTTGCAAGGCTGTTGCTAGGGTATTTTGGGTGGTTGCCTAGGGTCTTTTGGGTGGTTGCTAGGCGGTTGCTATGGTGTTGCTAAGCGGTTGCTAAGGTATTTAGGGTGGTTGCTAGGGTGTTTCTAGGCGGTTGCTAGGCTGTTCTGGGTGGTTGCTATGGTGTTACTAGGCGGTTGCTAAGGTATTCTGGGTGGTTGCTAGGCGGTTGCTATGGTGTTCTGGGTGGTTGCTAGGATATTTTCAGTGGTTGCTATGGTCTTTTGGGTGGTTGCTAGGCGGTTGCTAGGGTATTTTGGGTGGTTGCTAGGCAGTTGCTAGGATGTTATGGGTGTTTACTAGGGTGTTCTGGGTGGTTGCTAGGCGGTTGCTAGGATATTTTCGGTGGTCTCTAGGGTCTTTTGGGTGGTTTCTAGGCGGTTGCTAGGATATTTTCGGTGGTCTCTAGGGTCTTTTGGGTGGTTGCTAGGCGGTTGCTAGGGTGTTCTGGGTTGTTGCTAAGGTGCTTTAACTGGTTGCTATGGTGTGGCTATGAAGATTTTAGGCCATTACTTATTGTCTGCTTGATAATATAAATCCTCTGAGGGAGAGAGAGAAGGAGAGACCCAGGGGTGTCAGGCCCTTTGGAGTCTGTGTGTGTGAAAACGTCGGTTTATTTATACGAACGGTGCGGGGCAAGTCACGCCCCAAACTTTTGTCCAGAATAATAAAAAGAAAAAGAATAACAAGTATGAGCAATAACAATAGTGTTGCTTTGAAAAGCACCACTAATAAGTTTAAGTCAAGACTTTCTCAAGCCAACTTAATAATAATAGAATCAGAAGGAGACTATGAGTATGTATTGAAAGTTCAAGATTGGCCACAAATATGTCCCTCGGGTCAATTATGGACTTCTTTATGGCTGATGTAACAGTAACGAGTATTTATAGAAAGAAACAGCATAAGGAGCATGTATAGAATGTTCAAGATCGAGGACTCTTTTACTAGAAATATGTTCAGTAGGTAAATTATGGAGTACTCTCTGGCTGATCAAGCACTAAAAGGTGCTTCATCAAAAGCAAGTTCATGAGCATGTGTAGAAAGTTCAAGTACATAGTTGGCCAGAAAAAAAAAAAAAATTGACTGGCCGATGTACTATCTGAAGGAGTCTATAAGTATGAATAGAAAGTTCAAGATAAAGGACTCTTCAGTCAGAAATATGTTCAACTTGTCAAATCTGGACTTCTGTATGGCAAAGGAAACAAAATAAGGCATCACTGAGAATGTATAGAAAGTTCAAGATCGAGGACTCTTTTACTAGAAATATATTGACTATTGTCTGCTTGATGAAACATCGGAAGGAGTCAATGAACATGTATAGAAAGTTCAAGTTCACAGACTCGTTGGCCAGAAATGTGTTCAATAGTCAATATCTACAATTGTCTGGCCGATGATCTGAAATAGTCTATAAGTATGAATAGAAAGTTCAAGATCGAGGACTCTTCGGTCAGAAATATGTTCATGTCAAATCAGAACTACTACATGGTTGATGAAACACCAGAAAGAGTCTATGAGAATGTTTAAAAGGTTAAAGATCGAGGACTCTTTTGCCAGAAATATGTTTAGTGGGTCAAATATGGCTTGCTGTCTGGCTGATGAAACATCAGAAGTCAACGATTATGAATAGAAAGTTCAAGTTCAAAGACTCTTCAGGTAGAAATATGTTCAGTGGGTCAATTAGAGTCACTGAGAATCTATAGAAAGTTCAAGACAGAGGACTCTTTTACTAGAAATATGTTCAGAGGGTCAATTGTTGACTATTGTCTGCTTGTGAAACATCAGAAGTAAATGATTATGTATAGAAAGTTCGTTCATAGATTCTTCGGGCAGAAAAATGTTCAGTAGGTCAATTGTGGACAATTATTTGGCTGATGAAACATCAGAAGGAGTATGTTTAGAAAGAATAAGATCAAGGTCTCTTTGGCCAGAAATATGTTCATTTGGTCAAATTTTGAAATACTATATTGTTCTTGTAAAATCAGGAGTCATTGAGTATATATTGAAAAATGTTCATAGACTCTTTGGTCAGAAATAGGTTTAATAGGTCATATTGATACAATACAATACAGTTTTGCTATTGTAACATCACAAGGAGTCAATTAATATGTATAGAGAAATCAAGATTATAAACCCATCTCTCAGAAATGAGTTTAGTAGTCAATTATGGATAATTTTTTTGCTGAAGTACTATCTGAAATCATCTATATGTATAGAAAAGATCAAGGACGCTTCCAGACAGAAATATGTTCAATGGTCAAATATGCATAATAGCCTGGCTGATGAAAAATCAGAAGGAGATAGTAATTATGTATAGATAATTAAAGTTCTAGGTCTCTTTGGCCAGATATATGTTCAATGGTCAAATTTGGACTAACAATATGGTTGATTTAACATCAAAAGTAGTCGATGAGAATAAACATACCCTTTGACGACTCTTTGGCCAGAAATATGTTCCCTTGGTCAAATATGGACTACTGTATGGTGGATGTAAATTCAAAAATAGTCTAGGAGAAGGAACAGTAAGTTAAACTTTGATGATTCTTTTGCCAGAAATATGTTCAGTAGGTCATGGACCAATGGTTCTCAATGATGAGAACATCAGAACAAGCCTATGATTATGTATAGAACGATCAAGATCGAGGACACTTTGGTTATAGAAATGTTAAATAGGTCAAATTTGAACTATACTGTACGGCTGATGAAACATCAGAAGGATTGTTAGAGAAATTAAGCTAGAAATTTATAGTTCAAGGTCTCAAATATGTTCAAAATATAAAATTTGAACTACTGTTCAAATACAGATCGGCTAGAAGATACGTAAATCTAGAAAGTTCAAGTTCGAGGACTCTATGGTCAGAAATATATTCAATGTGTCAAGTATGGACATCTCTTTCAGGCTGATGAAACATCGGAAGCTGTCAATGAGCATGGTCAGAAAGGTCAAGATCAGGGACTCTTTGACCAATATGTTCAGTAGGTCTTTTGTATGGCTAATGTATTATTAAGAGGTCAATAAGCAGAGAAAGTTAATGTTCAAAGACTCTTTGCCCAAAAATGTGTTCAGTAGTTCAAATACTGAATGGCTGAATGAACATAATAAGAAACCCTTTGAGGACCCTTTGACCAGAAATAAGTTCAATAGGTCAAATAAGGAATTCTATACGTGGCTGACGTAACATCAGAAGGAGTCAACAATGTATAGAAAGTTCAAGTTTGAGTACTCTTTGGCCCGAATTATGTTAGTAGGTAAAAAAGTTTAAGTACAATATCAGCCAGCTCTGCCATGCTGCCAAGCCAGCTCTGTATGGCTGATTTAACATCAGAATTAGTCTATAAGATTATATAGCTTAAGTATTATATGTAATATAAGATTACATATATTTAAAACCTTTTAAGTACCCATTGACCAAAAATAAGTTTAACAGGTCAGATATGGACTTCTAAATGGCTTATGAAGCATCAGAAGATGTCTAGAGTATGTGTACAAAGTTCAAGATCGAGTACTCCTCTTTTTTTTTTTTTCAGTAGTTGAAATATGGACTTCTATATGGCTGATTTGACATCAGAAGGAGTCCATAAGTTTATAATAGTAAAAAACCATTTCGAGGACTCTTTGGCCAAAAATGTGTTCAATCGGTCAAATATTGACTACT
This sequence comes from Leuciscus leuciscus, assembly GCF_965113295.1. Classification (NCBI taxonomy): domain Eukaryota; kingdom Metazoa; phylum Chordata; class Actinopteri; order Cypriniformes; family Leuciscidae; genus Leuciscus; species Leuciscus leuciscus. Next base: position 8,072 of record NW_028118243.1, on the reverse strand, counting down.
ACATGCCTGATTTAACATCACGAGAAGTCAGTATGTATGTATAGTAAGTTAAGTTTCATGGTCTCTTGGCAGAAATATGTTTAGTAAGTCAAAGATTTACTTTTTTCTATGGCTGATGTAACATCAGAAGGAGTCTATAAGTTTATATACCAGTTTGCATACCCTTTGACCAGAAATAAGTTCAATAGCTCAAGAAATGTGGCTTATGAAGCATCAGAACGAGTCTATGAGTTAGTTCTGGTGTGCAAGTTATGAGTTAGTTTAAGTGCTTAATGTTATTCTTCAGTGCACAACGTTAGATCATTTGTGCAACCACCCAGAACGGCCTAGCAACCGCCTAGAAACACCCTAGCACCACCCTAAATACCTTAGCTACCGCTTAGCAACACCATAGCAACCGCCTAGCAACCACCCAAAAGACCCTAGGCAACCACCCAAAATACCCTAGCAACAGCCTTGCAACCACCCAGAATACCTTAGCAACCGCCTAGCAACACAATTGCAACCACCCAGAACACCCTAGCAACCACCCAAAATACCTTAGCAACACCAAAGCAACCACCCAGAACACCCGAGCAACCGCCTAGCAACCACCCAAAATACCTTAGCAACACCATAGCAACCACCCAGAGCACCCTAGCAACCATCTATCAACACCCTAGCAACCACCCAAAACACCCTAGTAACCATCCATAACACCATAGCAACAACCCAGAACACCCTAGCAACCACCCAAAATACCCAAGCAACCGCCTAGCAACCACCCAGAACACCCTAGTAACCACCCATAACATCCTAGCAACTGCCTAGCAACCACTGAAATTATCCTAGCAACCACCCAGAACACCATAGCAACCGCCTAGCAACCACCCAGAATACCTTAGCAACCGCCTAGTAACACCATAGCAACCACCCAGAACACCCTAGCAACCGCCTAGCAACCACCCAGAACACCCTAGCAACCGCCTAGCAACACCATAGCAACCACCCAGAGCACCCTAGCAACCATCTAGCAACACCCTAGCAACCACCCAAAACACCCTAGTAACCATCCATAACACTATAGCAACCGCCTAGCAACCACCCAAAATACCTTAGCAACCGCCTAGCAACACCAAAGCAACCACCAGCACACCCTAGCAACCGCCTAGCAACCACCCAGAACACCCTAGCAACCGCCTAGCAACACCATAGCAACCACCCAAAACACCCTAGTAACCATCCATAACACCACAGCAACAACCCAGAACACCCTAGCAACCACCCAAAATACCCTAGCAACCGCCTAGCAACCACCCAAAAGACCCTAGAGACCACCGAAAATATCCTAGCAACCACCTAGCAACCACCCAGAACACCCTAGTAACCACCCATAACATCCTAGCAACTGCCTAGCAACCACCCAAAATACCCTAGCAACCACCTAGCAACCACCCAAAAGACCATAGCAACCACTGAAAATATCCTAGCAACCACCCAGAACACCATAGCAACCGCCTAGCAACCACCCAGAATATGGGCGGAATATCAGAATATCCTAGCAACCGCCTAGTAACACCATAGCAACCACCCAGAACAGCCTAGCAACCGCCTAGAAACACCTTAGCAACCGCTTAGCAACACCATAGCAACCGCCTAGCAACCCCCAAAATACCCTAGCAACCGCCTTGCAACCACCCAGAATACCTTAGCAACCGCCTAGCAACACCATAGCAACCGCCTAGCAACCACCCAGAATACCCTAGCAACCATCTAGCAACAGCCTAGCAACCAACTAAAATACCGTAGCAACCGCCTAGCAACACCCTAGCAACCGCCTAGCAACCACCCAAAATACCTCAGCAACTGCCTAGCAACACCATAGCAACCACCCAGAATACCCTAGCAACTGCCTAGCAACACCATAACATCCTAGCAACTGCCTAGCAAAAAACATTCTGGTCCAAACTTTCTCAAGCCAACTTAAAGTTTGTCTCGACGAACTTTCGCATCTAGTTATTATTACTATTATTATCTTAATAATTCTATTGTTATTTCTGGTCAAAGGTTCCTCAAAACTTTTTAAACTATGTAAAATTATAGACTCCATCTGATGATAAATCAGACCAAAAGAGGTCAAATTTTGATTCTTGAGTCAATATGTATAGAGAGATTTAACATCAGAATTAGTCTATAAGATTATATAGCTTAAGTATTATATGTAATATAAGATTACATATATTTAAAACCTTTTAAGTACCCATTGACCAAAAATAAGTTTAACAGGTCAGATATGGACTTCTAAATGGCTTATGAAGCATCAGAAGATGTCTAGAGTATGTGTACAAAGTTCAAGATCGAGTACTCTTCTTTTTTTTTTTTTTTTTTTTTTTTTCAGTAGTTGAAATATGGACTTCTATATGGCTGATTTGACATCAGAAGGAGTCCATAAGTTTATAATAGTAAAAAACCATTTCGAGGACTCTTTGGCCAAAAATGTGTTCAATCGGTCAAATATTGACTACTACATGCCTGATTTAACATCACGAGAAGTCAGTATGTATGTATAGTAAGTTAAGTTTCATGGTCTCTTGGCAGAAATATGTTTAGTAAGTCAAAGATTTACTTTTTTCTATGGCTGATGTAACATCAGAAGGAGTCTATAAGTTTATATACCAGTTTGCATACCCTTTGACCAGAAATAAGTTCAATAGCTCAAGAAATGTGGCTTATGAAGCATCAGAACGAGTCTATGAGTTAGTTCTGGTGTGCAAGTTATGAGTTAGTTTAAGTGCTTAATGTTATTCTTCAATGCAATGCAATGCAATGCAATGCAAATGCAATGCAAATGCAATGCAATGCAATGCAATGCAATGCAATGCAATGCAATGCAATGCAACACACGTAATGCAAATGCAATGCAATGTTCATTAAAGATATAACGTGCATTGCATTGCATTGCATTGCATTTGCATTGCAATGCAACACACGTTATGTCTTTAATGAACATGGGAATGACAGTTCTGGTGTGCAATGCAAATACATGCACACGTTATGTCTTTAATGAACATGGGAATGACAGTTCTGGTGTGCAATGCAATGCAATGCAATGCAATGCAATGCAATGCACTGCATTGCAATGCACTAACGATCTGACGTTGTGCACTGAAGAATAACACATGCAATGCAATGCAACACACGTTATGTCTTTAATGATCATTGCATTGCATTTGCATTGCATTGCATTTGCATTGCATTGCATTTGCATTGCATTGCATTGCATTGCATTGCATTGCATTGCATTGCATTGCATTGCATTGCATTGCATTGCTTTGCTTTGCATTGCTTTGCATTGCATTGCATTGCATTGCATTGCATTGCATTGCATTGCATTGCATTGCATTGCATTGCATTGCATTGCATTGCATTGCATTTGCATTACAAAGCAATGCAAAGCAATGCAAAGCAATGCAAAGCAATGCAAAGCAATGCAAAGCAATGCAAAGCAATGCAAAGCAATGCAAAGCAATGCAAAGCAATGCAAAGCAATGCAAAGCAATGCAAAGCAATGCAAAGCAATGCAAAGCAATGCAAAGCAATGCAAAGCAATGCAATGCAATGCAACACACGTTATGTCTTTAATGATCATTGCATTGCATTTGCATTGCATTGCATTGCATTGCATTGCATTGCATTGCATTGCATTGCATTGCATTGCATTGCATTGCATTGCATTGCATTTGCATTACAAAGCAATGCAAAGCAATGCAAAGCAATGCAATACAATGCAATGCAATGCAATGCAATGCAATGCAATGCAATGCAATGCAATGCAAAGCAATGCAATGCAATGCAATGCAATGCAATGAAAATGCAATGCAAATGCAATGCAATGATCATGTGCAATGCAATGCAATGATCATGCAATGATCAAAAGCAAATGCAATGCAATGCAATGCAATGCAATTTAATGCAATGCAACCCACGTTGCAATGCAATGCAATGCAACCCACGTTGCAATGCAATGCAATGCAACAACACAATGCAATGCAACAACACAATGCAATGCAACAACACAATGCAATGCAATGCAATGCAATGCAATGCAATGCAATGCAAATGCAATGCAAATGCAATGCAATGCAATGCAATGCAATGCAATGCAATGCAATGCAATGCAATGCAATGCAATGCAATGCAATTTAATGCAATGCAACCCACGTTGCAATGCAATGCAATGCAACAACACAATGCAATGCAACAACACAATGCAATGCAACAACACAATGCAATGCAACAACACAATGCAATGAAATGCAATGCAATGCAATGCAATGATATGCAAAACAATGCAAAGCAATGCAAAGCAATGCAAAGCAATGCAAAGCAATGCAATGCAATGCAAATGCAATGCAATGCAATGCAATGCAATGCAATGCAATGCAAATGCAATGCAATGCAATGCAATGCAATGCAAAGCAATGCAATGCAATGCAATGCAATGCAAAGCAATGCAATGCAAAGCAATGCAATGCAATGCAATGCAATGCAACACACGTTATGTCTTTAATGAACATGGGAATGACAGTTCTGTGTGCAATGCAATGCAATGCGAAAACATATTGTTATTCTTCAGTGCACAACGTTAGAGCGTTTGTGCAATGCAATGCAACAACACACATTATGTCTTTATTGAAATTGAGAATAATTTAGTTCTGGTGTCCAATGCAATGCAATGCAAAAAGTGCATAATTAATATGTTATTGTTCAGTGCACAACGTTAGATCGTTTGTGCAATGCAATAACAAACGTTATGTCTTTAATCAACATGGGAATGAGTTAGTTCTGGTGTGCAATGCAATGCAATGCGAAAAGTGCATATTGTTATTCTTCAGTGCACAACGTCAGAGCAGAACAATGCAATGCAATGCAACAACACACGTTATGTCTTTAATGAACATGGGAATGAGTTAGTTCTGGTGTGCAATGCGAAAAGTGCATATGTTATTCTTCAGTGCACAACGTTAGATCGTGAATGCAATGCAATGCAATGCAATGCAATGCAACAACACACATAATGAACATGGGAATGATTTAGTTCTGGTGTGCAATGCAATGCAATAAATGCATAATCCGTATGTTATTCTTTAGTGCACAACGTTAGATCGTTAGTGCAATGCAATGCAAGGCAAGAAGTGCAAAGCCTATGTTTCTTTAATGATGCTCAATGTTAGACCGTTTGTGCAAAGCACATAATGTTATAACAATGAGCTATACATAGGTACGCTTTTGACCTACTTAACATATTTCTGGCCAAAGAGTCCTTAAAGATGTTATTTCATCCTGCCAAAAGTCCATTTTTGACATACTGAAATTTTTTCCGGCCAAGGAGTACTCGAAACTTGAGCTTTCTATATATACTAGTGGACTCTTTCTTATGTTACACCGTAAAAAAAATTACATCCCCAAGTCAAAAATTTCTAGTGACTGTTCACATCTACATTTTTCAATTAGTCTGACGTATTATTTCTCATTGAGACAATGTTAACAGACTATTGCAACAAGAATTGCACTTGGGCAAATTAAAAAATTTAGATGTGACCAGTCACTAGAAAATTTTGACTTGGAGAGGTTAGACATTTTTTACAGTGTACGTCAGCCATACTCCATATTTGACCCAAGGAATATTATTTATGGCCATAGAGTTCTCGATCTTGACCTTTCTATGAACATGAACACTCATAGACTACTTCTAATGCTACATAAGCCATATAGACATCCATATCTGACCATTTGAACTTATTTCTGGTCAAAGGGTCCTAAAAGTTTTTAAACTATAGAAAGTTGTAGACTCTTTCTGATGATAAATCAGCTATACAGAGGTCCCCTTTTGACCTACTGAGCATATTTCTGGCCAAAGAGTTCTGGAACATTATCTTGCTATACTACAGATTGACTTCTTGTGATGTTATATTAACCAGCCAGTAGTCTATTTTTGACCTACTGAAAATATTTCTGGCCAGAGTCCGTGAACATTAACTCACTATACAATTTAGACTGACTTCACAAGCCGGCAGTAGTCCATATTTGACCGATTGAAAAACATTTGACCAAAGAGTTCTCAAAAGGATTTTGTCTATCATAAGCTATTGTAGACTCCTTCTGATGTTAAATCAGTCATACCGAAGTCCATATTTGACCTACCGAAAATATTACTGGCCAAAGAGTCCTTAAACATCAACACTATACCTTCAGATTGATGTCTTCGGATGTTATATCATCATGACAAAAGTCCATATTTGACATACTGAAATTTTTTCTGGTCAAAGAGTCTAAACTTGACCTTTATATACTCGTTAACTCTTTCTGATTCTTCATAAGATGTCCATATCTGGCGAATTGAAAAGATTTTTTGGCCAAAAGGTCCTCACAAGTTAACTTACTAAATACTCATAGACTTCTTCTGATGATACATCACTTTAACAGGTGCCCATATGTGACCCTCTGAATATATTTTTGTCCAAAGAATCATTGAACACTAACTCTCTATACATATTGACTCAAGAGTCAAAATTTGACCTCTTTTGGTCTGATTTATCATCAGATGGAGTCTATAATTTTACATAGTTTAAAAAGTTTTGAGGAACCTTTGACCAGAAATAATAATAGAATTATTAAGATAATAATAGTAATAATAACTAGATGCGAAAGTTCGTCGAGGCAAACTTTAAGTTGGCTTGAGAAAGTTTGGACCAGAATGTTTTTTGCTAGGCAGTTGCTAGGATGTTATGGTGTTGCTAGGCAGTTGCTAGGGTATTCTGGGTGGTTGCTATGGTGTTGCTAGGCAGTTGCTGAGGTATTTTGGGTGGTTGCTAGGCGGTTGCTAGGGTGTTGCTAGGCGGTTGCTACGGTATTTTAGTTGGTTGCTAGGTTGTTGCTAGATGGTTGCTAGGGTATTCTGGGTGGTTGCTAGGCGGTTGCTAGGGTATTTTGGGGGTTGCTAGTCGGTTGCTATGGTGTTGCTAAGCGGTTGCAAAGGTGTTTCTAGGAGGTTGCTAGGCTGTTCTGGGTGGTTGCTATGGTGTTACTAGGTGGTTGCTAAGGTATTCTGGGTGGTTGCTAGGCGGTTGCTATTGTGTTCTGGGTGGTTGTTAGGATATTTTCAGTGGTTGCTATGGTCTTTTGGGTGGTTGCTAGGCGGTTGCTAGGGTATTTTGGGTGGTTGCTAGGCAGTTGCTAGGATGTTATGGGTGGTTACTAGGGTGTTCTGGGTGGTTGCTAGGCGGTTGCTAGGATATTTTCGGTGGTCTCTAGGGTCTTTTGGGTGGTTGCTAGGCGGTTGCTAGGATTTTTTCGGTGGTCTCTAGGGTCTTTTGGGTGGTTGCTAGGCGGTTGCTAGGGTATTTTGGGTGGTTGCTATGGTGTTATGGATGGTTACTAGGGTGTTTTGGGTGGTTGCTAGGGTGTTGCTAGATGGTTGCTAGGGTGCTCTGGGTGGTTGCTATGGTGTTGCTAGGTGGTTGCTAGGGTGTTCTGGGTGGTTGCTTTGGTGTTGCTAAGGTATTTTGGGTGGTTGCTAGGGTGTTCTGGGTGGTTGCAATTGTGTTGCTAGGCGGTTGCTAAGGTATTCTGGGTGGTTGCAAGGTTGTTGCTAGGGTATTTTGGGTGGTTGCCTAGGGTCTTTTGGGTGGTTGCTAGGCGGTTGCTATGGTGTTGCTAAGGTATTTAGGGTGGTTGCTAGGGTGTTTCTAGGCGGTTGCTAGGCTGTTCTGGGTGGTTGCTATGGTGTTACTAGGCGGTTGCTAAGGTATTCTGGGTGGTTGCTAGGCGGTTGCTATGGTGTTCTGGGTGGTTGCTAGGATATTTTCAGTGGTTGCTATAGTCTTTTGGGTGGTTGCTAGGCGGTTGCTAGGGTATTTTGGGTGGTTGCTAGGCAGTTGCTAGGATGTTATGGGTGGTTACTAGGGTGTTCTGGGTGGTTGCTAGGCGGTTGCTAGGATATTTTCGGTGGTCTCTAGGGTCTTTTGGGTGGTTGCTAGGCGGTTGCTAGGATATTTTCGGTGGTCTCTAGGGTCTTTTGGGTGGTTGCTAGG
>NW_028118244.1:0-43350 GCF_965113295.1 Leuciscus leuciscus | reverse complement strand
AATTATCTCACTAACTCAATCCAGCTATACTAATCATATCCGGCAGGTGTGTTCGAAGAACCAAATTAGTCAGATCATGAGTAGCACGATGATATCATCTTGGATGTCTCGTTTGATCTCAGATGTTTTAAGCAACGTACGAAGAACGGGCCCCAGTTGCTATGACAGCAAGTCCAGGATGAGCGTCGAAGACCCAAACAATCCAAGATCATGCCAAATCGCCAACAATCAAATCCAGCTAACTGAGTTCTTCGACGCTCATCCTGGACTTGCTGTCATAGCAACTGGGGCCCGTTCTTCGTACGTTGCTTGAAACATCCAAGATCAAATTATGAGACATCCAAGGTGATATCATCGGCCTAATCATGATCTGACTAATTTGTTTCTTCGAACACACCTGCCAGTTATGATTAGTATAGCTGGATTGAGTTATCTGAGATAACTGCGCGTTCATGCGCTGGTTTAAAAGGGGATATGTATCGATAGTAGAAACATTGATCAGCAACGCTGCTATTGGCTGCTCACCATGGCCAAAGAGCGCGCACAGTTTTTCTCCGCAGCAGAGCAAGAGTTATTGAAGGTTATGCAGAATATGAAACCTTAATTAAAACGCCAGGGAACCAGGAGAGAGGGCTGGCAAAAAGTAGCAGACAAATGAAATGCGTAAGTGTTCCATGTTATGGTTATATCACTTATTACAGTGTATATTCTTGTATTTTAATCATTTCATAATTGCTTAATGTCAGAGCCACCTCAGTGTTCTTCAACCCTGCTCCTGGAGGACCCCCAACACTGCACGTTTTCTTTGTCTCCCTAATCAAACACACCTGATTCAACTCATCAGCTCATTAACCCATGTGATAATGAGTTGATGAATTGAATCCGGTGTGTTTGATTAGGGAGACAAAGAAAACCAGCAGTGTTGGGGGTCCTCCGGGAGCAGGGTTGAAGAACACTGCACTAGAACATGGGAACAAGTAAAAGGGAAGTACAAGAATATTCTTCAAAATGGTAATCTTTTCTACTTCTACTGTTCTTTGTCTCTTTTACAAAAGAAAAGCACCGTTAAATGTGTTTGTCTGTTTATAACAGCAACCAAGAAAAAGGCTGAGCTGAAAAAAAACAAACAGGTGGTGGTCCTGCTCCCTCACATTATACCACATTATACCCCAGCAGTAGAGCTGGCCCTGGGGTTAAATGTGAACCGACCCATTGTGGAGGGCATCCCTGGGGGCAGCTCTTCCTCAGACCAACAGCCAGGAACCAGTAGCAGCAACACCTTCATTACTGGTAAATGAGCTTTAAATGATCTTGCTACACTGTAAAATATATCTTTTTTTTTTGCCGCATTAAATTAAGTAGGCCTATATAATCCAAATGGCTGGTACAGTAATTTCAGCTGTTAAATATTGAGTAGTGATCAATTGCTTTGACTTGTGAAGGTGAAAACTGCTGAACTTAATGTAAGAATATTTTGCCATGAGTTACTGATCACATTTGTTCATATAGTGTAGTTCATTGTAATGCCATTGTGTTTCCTCTTTTGTGCAGTTTTACATAATACACCAACACTTGTACCTGTTCCCAAGAAAGTAGTGGCTGAAATATGTGCAGTAAGTGGACTTTTTCTAACTTTACATCAAAAGGGAAGAAAGTGCAACACTTTGTAATGCCCATTTGTTTCCATTGCACAGGACAGTGAAGAAACCCTCTCAGATGACTGTCCTTTGGAGGAAGTACTTGTAAGTGCATAAATAACTTTACTTCATTTATAGTAACTTGTGTACATATTATTTCTGACTGCAATATGAGTTGCAGGAGGAAAGGCCTACTGCACAAAGTGATACAGAGGTGGGCAGTGTAGTAACCTACTTGTACTTTTTATTTTTGTTGCATGAGGCTTGTGTTGACAGTTCTTTTTTATTTTTTTATTCTTTTTATCCAAACATGGCACAGGGTGATATCCGTATATAAACGGAATCTACAACAGAAAATTTAGTATTTTGACCTGAAAAAACAGAAAAATGAAGGGGAGAAATAGAACTTGACACCTTAAAGAAGAAAAAACTGGCACTAGAGATTGAGTTGCTTCAAAAGGAACTTCAGAGTAAGTGCTAAATACACTATTTCACACAGAGTACTATTGCTGACCTTGGATAACAATATATCTTATTGCAGGCAAAAGATGACCATCATTGGCTTTTCTTGACAAAGAATAATTGAAATAAAACTCAAGGAACTAAGCATGTTGTCTTGTCTTCTATTCATTTAATGAAGGTTTTTGTTTTGAAAAAAATAAAAATAAAATGGTGTTCCACAATTCTGTCCCGTGCAGCTCTGCCACTAGGTTGGTCCAAGTGCACTGGCTGGAGGTCATCATCAGGCTGCACCTCCACCACAGGGGTCCTCTCCTTTCTGATGGTGGCACTATTGTGGAGTATGGCACATGCAACAATAATGTCACAGGCCCTGTCAGGTGCAACCCTCAGACACTGAAATCTTTCCTTTAGTTGCCGAAAGGTCATTTCAATGCGTGCCCTTGTCCTGGCTAGAGCTGCATTGAAACGGGTTTGTGGTCCGGGGTTTGGGTCAGGGAATGGCGTCATGAAATACTGCCTGCAGGTATAGCCCCTGTCACCAAGCAGGATCCCGTCGTAAGCACCTGGAAAAATGCAGTTTTGTTAGGCTCAGAATAAATGTATGTAATACAGTGAGCTTGATATTAAATATTTCCTTACCACGTTCAAATAATGTGCATAAATGTGACTCTCTGAAAATCCTGGAGTCATGCACAGAACCAGGCCATTTTGCTTCCACATTTGTGATGTAGGACATGGAGTCACACACCATCTAAGATATTTTTAATCAGTCAACTGCATACTTTTTGATTACATTACTTTTTGTATTATTTGATATATTCTGGACTCGCTTCTCCAAGGTAAATGGTGAATTGTTTGATGTCAGGCTGCATGCTCAGAAAGCGGCAGTGGATTGTGCAGCGTGAGACCACCTTCAGCGACAGGTTCTTGTCGTAAAAACGGACAAGACATGGCTGCGAAAGACTTCCCGTATCACCTCCGCTTATAAAGCCGGGATCTAATCCTGTTAACATGAAATAAGCCTGCTCCCGAGCAGGTTTAAGCTTGGGCACCTGTTGCTATGACAGCAAGTCCAGGATGAGCGTCGAAGAACCAAACAATCCAAGATCATGCCAAATCTCCAACAATCAAATCCAGCTAACTGAGTTAGCGACGTACGAAGAACGGGCCCCTGGGGCCTGTTTCAGAAAGGAGGTTCAACTGAGTTGGCTTACCCTGAGATGGGAAACTCTGAGTTTTCGGTTACAGAACAGCGGAAATTAGTTAGTTCAATCAACTCTGAGTTGACTGACTCTGAGTTAAGCGCGTGCACCACCACTATAAAAAGCCATTATCAATGGAGTGCAGATATTATGAGTCACCATGGTAACAGCGCCAGACAAAAAGAGGTCTGCATATTTCTCACCAGCTTCTGCAAGCGTAAGAAGACATATTATTATTTTTTAAATATCGGCTGCAGCAGCGAAGGACAACTAGAGTTAGCTAGGGAGAAAATAGTTGCTCGAGTCAATGCGTATGTTTACATTTTAATTAGTTATACAGTGTTGGGTGTAATTAATTACCAAGTCATCTAAATACTGTCATTTAATTAAAGGGATTACTCTTAATTCTTCTGTAATTTGAAGTAAAATCTGATGTAATTGCATTAGACTATAGAACAATTCTGTATATTTAACATACATTTTTAAAAGGTATATTTTTTATGTAACCTTCTCCCTCTACACACTTTGGTCAATTCAAGAATAATCCATGCAATTGTATATTGTTTATTTGAAAGCATTAAAAGTGCAGTTTCTTGTCTCTCCTTGTATTGTTCAAGTGGTTGAGGTTGATATGGGATTTATTAATAAGTAGACCAATACTTTCTAAAGATAGTCATTATTACATGAATCTAATTACACGGTTGAAGATGTCATTTGTAGTTAGTAATTAATAACTATTTTAGAGTAACTTACCCAACTGTTATAATATCAGAGGTGAAACTGGAAGAACAGTATGTTATTCAACCTAATTTTAATTTTCATGGGTGCAATCCTGCAGGTATTAAAAGAACATGGCAGCAGCTGAAAATTAAATATAAGAACATAATTCAATCAGGTAAGGTTTGAGCATATCATGGGTGTAGGCTACCTGAATTTACAAATATTTGACATATTAAATAACTAAATAGCATCCCAGTGTCTAGCAGTGCAGCAGCATTTTTGGCTGGGGGAATTCCTGGAGGGACTTCAGAGCCAGTCACTCCCGAAGATCCAAGGGCCTTCATAAAATGTAAGAGGTTTACATATGTGTTATTTCTTATATAGGCTATTTTTGATATTTCCATTTATTTGACTTTGGGTTGGGTTTTTTGTTGGTCCCAACAGATTCCGATGGTAATATCTGTCTTTTGGAGCCTCCTGTCCCAACAAAACCTGCAGGCAGTTGTAAGTAGCCTACTCAATACACCAGAAATTATGACAAATAGTGTTATAAAGTGTACTCATCTTCACAGGACGATGGGGATAATGTTATGTGTCACATCAAACAATCTACACATTCAGATTTTTTCACATTTTTATGTGGAGTAGAATCTAAGTTTAAAGCTAAGTATAAATGGGTAGTCTTATCTCTCCCCCCGCCCCCAAAGTGGAAGAACAGCAGGAGGACGGTCCATCAACTTCTGTTGCACAGATGAACAGAGTTCAGTGATTTTCAGTAAATGCCACAGTTTAATTCTGTAGAATTTGTTTAGAACTACATTATGTAACTCTAATATACTACTGTATATTCAGTTGCCAGTTAAGGAGTTAATAGACTTCATCTTATTTAAAAAAAAAACAAAACAAAAAAAACAGTAAAAATAGCAATATTGTATTTATTAATTAAAGATGAATTTTATTAATAAAAATGTACTGAAAGAATGAATGAGGTGTTTAAACACCACTTCCTCTTTAAAAAAGGGGAGGAGACCGAAAGAAACTCTGGGTTTACCGAAGAAAACCTGCTCCCGGCCAGGTTAGGTTCACAGAGTAAGTTACCATGGTAACTGACTCTGAGTATAAGTTACCTCTCTTTCAGAAACGGGCTTGACTTACTCTGCTTTCTCAGGTTTAACATACCTCCCATTCTGAAACAGAAAACCCAGAGTTTCCCTCATTTCAGGGTTAACATACTCTGAGTTTTCACTTAACCTCCTTTCTGAAACAGGCGCCCCTGGTCTTTTCACGATCGGATAGCTATCCGATCTGAGAAAACGCATGAAGTGGCCAGGTGTAAACAGCCCCAGAAATCATTCTAATATTCTGATTTATTATGAGTGTTGGAAACAGTTCTGCTGCCTAATATATTTGATGAATAAAAGGTTAAAAAGAACTGCATTTATTAAAAAATATATATAATTTCTAATAATATAAATCTTCTTTACTATCACTTTTTTTAAAATCAATTTAACACATCCTTGCTGAATAAAAGTATTGATTTATTTTTTAAAAATTAAAAATAAATACTGACCTCAATTTACTGACCAGTAGTGTATATTGTTGTTACAAAAGATTTCTATTTTTTAAAAAATTGCTTCTTTTTTTTTTTTTTTTTACTTTTTATTCATCAAAGTATCCTAAAAAAAGTATCACAGGTTATGAAAACATATTAAGCAGCAGAACTGTTTCCAACTTTGATAATGAATCATCATATTAGAATTATTTCTAAAGGATCATGTGATAGACTGGAGTAATGATCCTGAAAATTCAGCTTTGCATCACAGAAATAAATGATCATTTAAACCAATTATTTTAAATTGTAAAAATATATCACAATATTACTTTTTTTTCTGTATTTTTGATCAAATAAATGCAGGCTTGATGAGCAGAGGAAACTTCTTTCAAAAACATTAAAAATACTAATACTTATACTTGCCCTGTAATACATGTATTCTTTGTTTTAGATGTTATTAACTTAAATTCTTATGAATAATAAAAATGTTGTAATGTCTATTTGTTATTTATGGCCTGTACGCCTCATTATTGATCTGAGCTTCTACATCTTGAATTCGAATAACATTCGATAAAACATAATTGCTGGATTATTTTGACTATAATAAATAAGCAGATGAAACATAGTAGGCCTATACACTGTTTATCACAGATTACTTTGGACCAAAGTTACCATATTATAATTAATTATTATATAGTTCTATTCATTCATTTTATTTAAATTAGCACTGGTTAAAATGTATAAAGCATGAACAAGATATGAAACAATATTTATTAATAATACACAGTTTAAATATCACAAATATCAAATTGTATTTTCATTTGCGTCCTATGCTGGCTAATTACGACGTTTAACCTGTTATCATAATGAAATTCATGCATTTATTTATTTGTCATTTAAACTGATGCAAACAGGGAAAGAGAGTAGAAAACACTTATTATCCTGTCGCCCCCTCTAGTGGACAGCATTAAGTATTACGGCCTTCATTGCTCAGATAACTCAAGTCGATGGATTTTTTTGGGAAAGTCTGACCAGTTAGAAGCAAGTTAGACCAGTCTGAGGGTCTGAGCTGAGTTTGGTGAAGCATCAAAGTTCTAGGCGGAGTCAATTTCTCATAATAATAATAACAATTAATCCCAAACCTGGTAATTTTGTCAGTATTTAATTTACGTTCACTGATTCTGGCTTCTCTCTTTTCTGTCTCTTTCTTTTCATGTGAACTGAGTAGGCTACACATGCTTAAATTCAAAAAATATAAACTTTATTTCTATTCAAAATTATGTATAGCCCATAGGCTATATGTCACACAGGCCTACCTGCCTTTTGATGTAAATAAAAGACTAGAGTGGTAAATGTTACGGACATATTATCATGGTACAGTTCAGCCTATTATTGATTTTTATTTCCACTTCCCTTTTATCCAAAGAGACGGAACTATTTGCACTGTATTTATCAATGGGAAATATGCTAATATAATCTGTCATATACTGTGGCTCACATTAATGGGGTTGCTTGCAAGTCGCAGCAGCACGAATTACGTGACCAGCAACATATTTCTAAATCAAATAGTGTGTGTAGTTAACAGTGAGTGGTGGTTTCAGACATTATTTCATTAAAGGGCATTTGTCAGTGCCGCACTCGTAGCCTACTGACTCTTATTCTGCCTGACAGAAAGAAAAGCTCACAGCTTACTGAAGGCGGAGCGGTTTGACCAATCAGATGAAAGGGGCGTTTCAGCGCCGCCCACGTGTGCAAATGAAATATCGAACCCATAAACCGACTTGTAAACCATAAACGAAAAATGAAAAATCTAGCCAAAATCTAGCCAAAAAAACGAATAAACGAGCTGGTTTTCATTTCTCCTTATTCCATTCTAAACAGGAAATGAAATGATCAAAAAGTGCACGGACCCTATGACTTAGCACGACGGTGTAATAAGTTTATATACACTAGATGTCGCCTTGGCTACGGCAGTTTGGAATATTCTGGGCTCATCTGATTTTTTTGTACATAGCATAACCTACTTTGTTATGATTTTAGTATCATAATGATTAATAAATGCACGCACAATTATCATGAACTTGATTTGAACAAATGCCTATCAACTTGTGTGTGCAAAATTCAGAATTAAATGAATGTGCAGCAATTTGTACAAATAGAGAGTCTGTAGGCCTATACTGTTGTAGCCATTAAATAAGCGCATTTATTTTCATATTTGTTAAAATGTTATAATGTCATTTTTTTCCCCATGTATGTTGATTTATGAAAAGTGAACAGCACGAGTAAAAGTGAATTTCGTTTTGTATAAATTGTATCTTAATTTTAATACATTTTTCATCAGCCTGTATTTAATAAATAAGATCAATAAGATTTAATAAATAATAATAAAAAAATGATAATCTTGCATTGCACGTTAACTGGAGCGCATCTCATCCTAACTTAACGAAACTCATTGTATGCCTCACACACACAGACATGAGAAATACATCAAATACACAAAGCTTGAAATGTCTTTAAACGAAATAATTCAAAACGAAAAGAAAAAGGCTACCCTCTGATTATGTAATCCATTATGTGCATTTCTCTCTATAGGCGCGTTCACTATACGGCGATCGTCAACTTCATCTTTGCAGCCGAGTCGACACTGTCAGAAAACACTAGATTATTAATAAAAATCAATGCACGCGTCACCGGATTTCCAAATGCACATCTTGCTTGTTGCACCCACACATATTATGTCGAAATAACGAGATATTATGTTGAAATAACATTATTAATAATAATACATATTTTATAATATTTGATTGAATGCTGAATGTTGCGCTTGTTCAGTTAATAAAATGAAAACTTTAATTGTGATCATTAAAATAATTGAATATGAAATATTTAGTGGCCAAGTTTTGCTAATTAATTAATTTATATATGTAAGGCATTCGTTCCAATCAACTGCCGCAGCCAAGGCCACGTCTAGTGTATATATCTATGACTTGGCACTTCTGGGTAAAGATGCGATCAGTCAAATGAAATCCAATAAACGTATAAATAAATATTCCAAATGAAAAAGCGATGGGAAATGTCGTCCAATTTTCTAATACTATTATTTGATGACAACAATACATTTGTAAAAGAAAATCCAGCCATTTCTGTTTTTTTAAAGAAAAAAACCAAGCTGCACCCTTTTTTAAATGTCATCTTTGATTCCGAAAGAGAATAATGAACGGGGCGATGTGCAGATTGTAAATCTTAAAAAATGATTGAATGATTTTCTTGTGTCATTATGATGAAGAAACAAGTCCAAAAAAAAAAAAAAAAGTCCAAAAAAACCATTTGTGGAAGGCATCCGATGAGTGTCAACCCGGCCAGATCAGCAAGTGCATCAAGGCAACCACGATTAGCCGGTGCACCAGCCAGCAAAGTGATTCAATGGTTCATAGGTGTAGCTCGCAGCCTCATCGCCCTACCCTCCACATCCTAAAGAGTGTACAGACGGTTATTTATATAGGGCAGATAAGACCTGTGTTTCTCTTCGACGGTAACTGTAAATTGAATTGAAGCTGCGATTTTTGAAGTTGGATATACTCGCGCGGGCAAATACAGATGTGTTAAACACGATAAGAACACAAATTCTACCTTTATTCGTTAATACAGTCGGTATTTCCCACAATGATTCTGCTTTGCTATTGGCCCACGTCACGATCAGTAAGCGCTGCTATTGGCGGTCACGATTATTAAGTACGAAAATGCAAATTCTGTCAGTAATTCCTCACCCTCATGTTGTTCCAACCCCTTCGTTCATCTTCGGAACACAAATTAAGATATTTTTGATTAAATGACTAAATTGGACTATATTAAGGATGTGTTTAATGAACTTTTCTGGGCCAGCAAGTTTCAAACCCTTAGAAGCCTGAAGAAGTCTCGTTCCGAACACATCGCGATATTTGGCATCAGTTCACGTGTGTCAGATGTTGGTAAGTAGTAAATACGCTGTCCGAATAATGTGTGATATATAATGTATTTTCTGTTTGTCGATATTAATCAGATTAGCTCACGTTCAGTCACGGCATTATATCTGTCATCTCCACTGAGGCTTTGCGTTTTATTGCTTTCTAATTCAAAACAGGGTGATTAAGTTACACTGCCTGTGAGCATAGGCCTAAAGACCTTAAATCAGTTAATCATATTCATATCAGATTAAAAGTAGTACAATTAGTTCCAAAGTTGTATTTGTAGTAGAAGCACAGTACAAACAACACTTACCATGCTTTTACCACATTAACATTAGTTTTACTGTGGTAAGTGTAGTAAAAAGACAGTAATCACAAAACTTACCATGCTTTTACCACACTGTATTGGTAGTTTTAATGTGATACTTATTGTAAATGCACATTAACCACAACGCTTACCATGCTTTTACCACAGGAATGATGTAAAACAACATAATGATATTTTATTTTCTCTTTTTTCAGCTGAAAAGACCTAAAGGACCTTTCGGACTATTATTGTTTGAGGACAAGTAAACGGAGGAGACAGACAGCTGCAAAGGCAAATATTCGCAATGGTATATACATGTGTTGGTTCGAACCCTAAATCAAACATTTTATCAAGCATTTGTTGTTTCTTAAACCTTTTCTCGCAAAACCCATAGCCCAATCAGTACGCAGATAGTCTGAAAGTCTTAATAATTCACAAGATTTAACAAGTTGTCAAATTCGTATACGATACTCGTACATATTTGTATACTCGTACACACACTGTCAGAAAGTTGATATTAATTGCATTGTATTGATTACAATTAGTGATGCACCGATGTGAAAATTGAGGCCGATACCGATAACCGATATTAATATTGCTGTTATGGCCGATACCGATATTTGCCGATGTCGATATCTCTGTATAGAAAACAAATTTTAATGATTATCAAATAAAGAGCTATTTTCCAAAACACTTTTTTTTTACTTTAGAAATGACTGATATTGGGCACCTTTACCTGTGTGCAAAATATGTCACATACGACACACATGCATTATACTGCATTGGATATACAGTAATGTGTGCTGGTCAACTTGTCTAAAATTAAGAAACCCTTAGAAAACAGTAAAAAAAACACACAAAAAACAGGAACATTGTGTAAAATTAAGATAGGCTACTTTATTTATTATTCCAATATCCAAATATCGAGGGCTTGGACCAGAGGGGCGTAAGTGGCATTTGACAAACTTTACAGGAGAGCCAAAACAAAATTTTGACCACACTTCAATCAACTGTATTTAATAACCTTCAACCACAACATCGCAACCACATACATACTTATATGAGTAAGTTCTTAAGTGAACATATTATGGAATATTAACACGATGAACATATTCTAAAACCTTGCAAAATCTTGAAAATATGGCAAAAACATCAAATACGCCTTTTTGGCACCAAACATTTCCAATTCGTCTAAAGAAAAATAGGGCGTATCTGCTGATCAATGCAGAAATGATTGGTCAAAACATTGGTTAAAAACACTCTAACTTCATAACTTTTCATTTTATTTAAAATACTGCATACATAGTCATTTCATCATTTCAAACTGTTTAACATTTCATTTCTAACCGTTTAATTTCAATTCTCATTTATGAGTTCACATTCATGTCAAACAGTTTAACATTTAATTTCAAACAGTTTAATTTCTCTTGTTTATTACACATTTCACTTTTTAGTTCACTTTAGTTGAACTAAAAAGTTCACTCACTGCCCACTGTCAGAGTGTTATAGAACTCTGCATAACAGTGAGGAATACTCCCATTGGTGCACAGGGTGAGTAGGTCTTTTTTCTTTAAGGCACTGATCACTGGAGGATTTTCATACAATGAGCTGGGGTGTGTGGTTCTGGTGCCTCTTGTTGCCTGTTGTGCCACCGTCAGTTTTCGGAAGGTTGGGGCGGTGAAATCATACTTGAAGAAGATTGTTTTTGGTTCATCTTTCGTGTAGCGGAACCATTTAATCTTCTGCCAATGAACTGATTGTCCCTCCTCATCTTTTGTTCTGTTTTTGAGTATGTGGTTGGAGAGGGACTTGAAGTCCAGAAAGTCCTTGTGTTCAAGTTCATGTACACTGTATGGGTCGTTCCTTCTTGCCATTCTCACAAGTGTGTAGTAGCCATCAGTAAATAGAAGTATGGGAGTAAATAGAAATGGGAGTAAATAGAAACTTTTCTTCTTGCAGTTTCCACTGCAGCATGCACACTATCACACTCCATGTCTAGTAGCCATCCATGATGGCTACTACACACTTGTGAGAATGGAAAGAAAGAACGACCCATAGTGTACATGAACTTGGACACAAGGACTTTCTGTACTTCAAGTCCCTCTCCAACCACATACTCAAAAACAGAACAAAAGATGAGGAGGGACAATCAGTTCATTGGCAGAAGATTAAATGGTTCCGCTACACGGAAGATGAACCAAAAACAATCTTCTTCAAGTATGATTTCACCGCCCCAACCTTCCGAAAACTGACGGTGGCACAACAGGCAACAAGAGGCACCAGAGGCACCAGAACCACACACCCCAGCTCATTGTATGAAAATCCTCCAGTGATCAGTGCCTTAAAGAAAAAAGACCTACTCACCCTGTGCACCAATGGGAGTATTCCTCACTGTTATGCAGAGTTCTATAACACTCTGACAGTGGGCAGTGAGTGAACTTTTTAGTTCAACTAAAGTGAACTAAAAAGTGAAATGTGTAATAAACAAGAGAAATTAAACTGTGTGAACTTAAATGTTAAACTGTTTGAAATTAAATGTTAAACTGTTTGACATGAATGTGAACTCATAAATGAGAATTGAAATTAAACGGTTAGAAATGATCAAATTAAATGACTATGTATACAGTATTTTAAATAAAATGAAAAGTTATGAAGTTAGAGTGTTTTTAACCAATGTTTTGACCAATCATTTCTGCATTGATCAGCAGATACGCCCTATTTTTCTTTAGAGGAATTGGAAATGTTTGGTGCCAAAAAGGCGTATTTGATGTTTTTGCCATATTTTCAAGATTTTGCAAGGTTTTAGAATATGTTCATCGTGTTAATATTCCATAATATGTTCACTTAAGAACTTACTCATATAAGTATGTATGTGGTTGCAATGTTGTGGTTGAAGGTTAATAAATACAGTTGATTGAAGCGTGGTCAAAATTTTGTTTTGGCTCTCCTGTAAAGTTTGTCAAATGCCACTTGCGCCCTTCTGGCTCCAAACAATGTGTAGGCCATACATGTATTTTTTAGAGCCAGAAGGGCGTAAGTGGACATACGCCCCTCTGGCTCCAAACAATGCTCAAACTTTTGTGTTAGGTCTTTGTTGTTTTGTTGCTTTATTCAATACAAGTTGATTTCTGATGCGTCTTTTTGGCACAACTAGATAGAGCTCATCAAGACCTTTAATTTGATATATAGAACTCATTTTCGCCCAAAATGCCACTTACGCCCCTCTGGTTCCAAGCCCTCGATATGATACTAAAAAATACCACAGGGAAAAGGGCTTCTATTTGTGACGTGCTGTCTTTGCGTTTGAACATTGCACATTTTAAACAGGACACTCATTAACTGAATAAATGTTAGCCAATACAAACATATTTATAGAAAACAGTTGACAATGAATAGACAGGAGTCCAATAATAGCATAACGAATCATTCTTAAAATAATAACAAGTAGCCTAGGCTATAAGACCAATCCGACATGGGCTGTGTTAACAGTAAAACGTCCGTCATTTAACGAATTTTAAAAACACGGATGGATAATACAAAATACTTTCTGATATTTTGACAGAAAAAAAACAAGCAAGAACAAAATTTAAACTTAGCCCGTCAATTTTTCATTTTACAATTATCTTCTCTCTCTGTGTGTGCACGCGTCCGTGTTTGTGAGAGAGAGAGCTCGCGCAGCACTGATACAACGGTAGCCTACTTTTTAATCCACAAGTAACGAACGCGCTAGTTTTCATACAAAATAAATATGTAACATAATTAGGTAGGCTACTTTAGTTATTATTAATACAATAACGTAACACATGAAGGCTATACGTTTCTCAACACTGAGAATGAATCAATAAACGCCTGTTTCTCCACTCGCGCTTATCAGTAATCCACAAATCACACGTGCTGTCACTTTTGAGAAAAATCTAATTCGAACGGGTATCAAATATCAAGCAATATATTCAAATATCTACGAGTCAAAAAACGATCAGTCAAAAATGTGTCATGAAGAGGAAAAAAACATAAGTCGCACTGGACTGCGTTAACAATGTTACGGACGGGACAGTTGACTTGAGCGCTCTGAAAGCGCCACTAAGACTGCTTTAAAACTTTCACAGAGACCTCAAACAGAAAGCACAAAAAGCCTGTCTTTAAATTTAATTTCGTTTTGTATTAATTGTATCTTAATTTTGATAAATGTTTCATCAACCAATTGCCTGGATTGAATTAAATAAGAAGTAAATATAGTAGAAAATATTTAATCAGGACACGGAGGCGAGGGCGCGTGAACCTGGAGCGCGTCTCATCAATGAACCGAAATCTACCTGCCTCACAGACCGGAGACATATATAGAAAGCTTGAAATGTCTATTTTTAAACAGAACAATTCAAAACGAAAGAAAACAGACTGTTCTCTGCTTATGTCATCTGTATGAAATGTGTATTTATCTCAGGCACATTCACTACTGCTAAGATCGAGTCAGCATCGTCAACTTCATCTTCAACTTCACACGTCAAATGTCGGCCTGTTCACATCGGCCATATTTTGACATCGGAACGATACCGATGTGTAAAAAAATGACCATATCGGCCGATATTATATCGGCGGCCGATATATCGTGCACCACTAATTACAATTATTACAAATTGGTCCCCGTCTGTTTATGTTCCAGTGATACATGACGTCTCTCCACACCTCATAACCTACCTCTGTTTGCAGGGGTGGAAAAGCTTATATTACTTGTCACATGACATCAGATACTCGATTATTTTGTCATAATCAGACCAGTTACACTGCTGATAACTGTCCCGTTTGCATGTAAATCATTTTCACATGATTATTGCTTGCTATTAAAGACGTACTTTTATTCATAGAAATGCCCCCACATATCAGTGAACTTATAATATAAAAATGCTTTTAAAATTTAATTATTCAACACTCTTTACAGAAAAAAATATCCTACAGTTATACATAAACTGACTATTTGCAAGTAATGTATTAAAATTACCTTCCTTTCCGTCTTGCAGGATTACTTGGTCCTTTTTTTTTTTTAAAGCTCTACAATATCAAACTCAACAGCTCTTTTAAGAGCCAACCCTCACAAGAGCTACTAGTGAGTCGCAGCGAATCTTGCCGGGATCAGCCCTTCCCAGGTAAAGTTTCTAGAATATTGAAATCGGTATTTACTCATCAAATGCTCTCTCCTGAATCGCCGCCGCTAGAGTTCTTACGAGATCAAGAAAATATGATCATATAACAGCGATTTTATCATCACTGCATTGGTTACCTATAAAGTTCCGTATTAATTATAAGGTATTGCTACTGACTTATAAAGCTCTAAACGGCTTAGCTCCAGTCTATTTAACGGATCTTCTATCGCCCCTATAATCCATCGCGCTCTTTAAGATCACTAAATTCAAGGCTTTTGGTCATACCTAGGATATCCAGAACCACCAAAGGAGGGAGAGCATTTTCACATTTGGCTCCAAAACTCTGGAATAGTCTTCCTGATACTGTTCGTTGCTCAGACTCGCTCTCCCAGTTTAAAACTAGATTAAAGTCGCATCTCTTCAGCCAGGCATTCATATAATCCTACAGTTCAAACTACAATCCGGCCTGTAGCTCATAAATGCCAGAGGAGAACTGGCCCCCGACTGAGCCTGGGTTCTCCCAAGGTTTTTTTTCTCCATTAGGTCACCTGATGGAGTTTTAGGACACCATTAGGTCACTTGATTGAGTTTTTCGGTTCCTTGCCACTGTTGCCTTTGCCTTGCTCAGTTGGGGATATTTTGGGGATATTTAATTTAATTTTATCAATCAATAAATTCCTCTTGAAACAAACATTGTTGTATTATTTTAATTTAATACTGTGAAGCTGCTTTGATACAATCTGTATTGTGAAAAGCGCTATACAAATAATAACTTATTTATAACTGTCTTAATTTATGTTTCAAGAACAATAGTAATTGCACATAGAGTAAGTCGAGACTTTCTTGTTTTACAGCAGAGAAGGAAGACCAGTCCTTATATCAACGCAAGCTAATCGAATAAGTCCTTTGTTTCGGGTGAGGAAGGAACATCTGGTGCCCAAAGAAGACAGAAAGCTGCGCGAGTCCATTGGTATGTCTTGTATTGAAACAATGCTGTAATATGTAGTACATAATTTGATGTTGACAATTTTACATTGTACAGGTTATCACTTGGTTTTTGACCAAGTGAAGCTCTTGAAACAAGTGACAGGAGAGTATGTAACTTGTCTGGAAAGTATCAGAGTCGCATTTGGCACGCGTGCCTTAGGTTGCCGACCCCTGGTCTAGCCTATAGTCTATGGTACCAATCACGTTAGTGAAGCCTGAGTAACATATACTGTAATCGGCATGGTCATGAATGCATGATCTTCATAAAAAATTATGATAGCCTAAAAAAAAACTGCTTAAAAAAAAAACTGCTTTACAACATTGGGTCTTAAAGGTGCTGTATGTAGCTTTTCTACTAAAACAAATCCTTTTTTTATTGCCTGTGTGTGAAGGGGTTGTAATATCACATTAAAATGATCCACTTTTCGGGTTTTGCTATTACCTCTGAAAGCAAGTATTCTTATGTTTATGTGAAGGTGCCGGTTCGGATTTACCGCGAAATCCAGTGACGTCACTGCAACTTATGACATGGACTTATGACTTATGCAACTTATGACATGTCTGATAACACTAAGAAACGACCTGCTCCCAGCACAACACAGACTCCAACACAAACTCCACATATTGATAAAAAAAACAATAAAACGTTTTTTTCTTTCTGCTGAAGCTCGTATTAAAGGCCAGACGTGAATCGGATGAACTTCGGGTGAAAAATCACGGATCAACATCGGCAGGGCGTTTGAATCATGGAGAGACCTTATCTACAAACCTAGAATGTACATTTCCTGAAGAAAATGTGAAGTAGTGCTTGCAGTGGCAAAATTCGGCACGGTTGATAGGGTTCCATTCTTATCATGGTACGAGCATGGAGCATTAGTTCAACGTCAAGCTGATAAAAGTAGCCTATTATTGTAACGTTGCAGTGGGAGTTTACCTGAGTTTCTAGCATGTTGTGGGATGCTCTCTCTGGTGTGTTGCGTGACGCGTCTCAGTCTGGCCGGTATCCACAGTGCTCGCTCATAAATTCACGCGCTTGTCAACTTATTGGTTGCAATCTGAAACATCACCGCTAGAGGCCGCTGAAAACTACATACAGCTCCTTTAAGTGGCTTGGAAATGCCACAAAAAAACCTAAAACAGTTTTTTTAAACCTAAAAGCGCCAGGTAAACTCCGAATGACACGACAGACAGCACTTTCCATCAAGTTCTCCGCATCTCCAATAGTGTAAAGGAAAGAGCCACTCGCAAATAATCTTAAGGCAATGCAAACAGTTTGTGCTGTAGTTAAAGCCCGACTCCGACAAGTCGAAAATAAGTGTGCGTTTCCAACAAATTAATCATGTAAACGACAATCTCACCAGTCACGAGAAAAAATATATATCTCAGAAAGTGCACTATTGTAACGCAAAATCTCAGTTCTTCGTACCTCAGGGCCCGTTCTTCGTACGTCGCTAACTCAGTTAGCTGGATTTGATTATTGGCGATTTGGCATGATCTGGGATTGTTTGGTTCTTCGACGCTCATCCTGGACTTGCTGTCATAGCAACAGGTGCGCAAGCTTATTTCATGTTAACAGGATTAGATCCCGGCTTCATAAGCGCTGGACTTCCCGTATCAGCTCCGCTTATGAAGCCGCAGTCTAATCCTGTTAACATGAAATAAGCCTGCTCCCGAGCAGGTTTAAGCTTGCGCACCTGGGGCCCGTTCTTCGTACGTCGCTAACTCAGTTAGCTGGATTTGATTATTGGCGATTTGGCATGATCTGGGATTGTTTGGTTCTTCGACGCTCCTCCTGGACTTGCTGTCATAGCAACAGGTGCGCAAGCTTATTTCATGTTAACAGAATTAGATCCCGGCTTCATAAGCGGAGCTGATACTGTACCAGCCATTTGGATTATAGACATACTTAATTTAATGCAGCAACAAATTATTTACAGTGTAGCAAGATGATTTAAAACTCATTTACCTGTAATTAAGGTGTTGCTGTTACTGGTCCCTGGCTTTAGGTCTAAAGGCCTATTTATACTTCTGCGTCGAACTTACGCCGTAGCTACGTCGTAGGCTGTGCTTAGCGCGCGTACCCTTTGGCGTACCCTGATGCGCACCTCTCCAAAAATGTAACCCATGTGATAATGAGTTGATGAATTGAATCCGGTGTGTTTGATTAGGGAGACAAAGAAAACCAGCAGTGTTGGGGGTCCTCCGGGAGCAGGGTTGAAGAACACTGCACTAGAACATGGGAACAAGTAAAAGGGAAGTACAAGAATATTCTTCAAAATGGTAATCTTTTCTACTTCTACTGTTCTTTGTCTCTTGTGTAGGGGTGGCACGGTTCACAAAACCCACGGTTCGGTTCGTATCACGGTTTTAGGGTCACGGTTTTCGGTTCTGTACGGTTCTTGTTGTTGTTTTTTCTTTTAATCTTTAACACTCCAAAAATTTACTTCAGCATATGATATATAGCTGAATTATCTAATTATTAATTAATTTATTTCATAAATGGGGTGTGTTTGCAAAACGCAGCTTCTCATTTCCCGTGGGCTGTGTCGGACAGTTATTTGTCACCACTTTTTGCCAGGGTTGATATTATGTCCCAGCACGGATGTACCAATACAAATAAATAAAACATTTCCAGTTAACTAGCAAAGTATTCGTTTCGTTCGTTTGTTAAATAAGAAGCAATCTAGCGCTGAAATGTGTTTTTTTTAATCAAGTGATCAAAGTGCTCGTTGCCGTTGCGATCAGTGGCGCTGATACAGTGTTCTCGTGGCTCGCGCACACACCGCAGCGGCCGCACATTCTTCACTCAGACGCGCGCTTTAGTCCGTTGAGGAGACTCTAGGCTACTCTATTCGTTCCGATGAAATCACAAAACAAAATTCATACAAAT
Source organism: Leuciscus leuciscus (assembly GCF_965113295.1). Classification (NCBI taxonomy): domain Eukaryota; kingdom Metazoa; phylum Chordata; class Actinopteri; order Cypriniformes; family Leuciscidae; genus Leuciscus; species Leuciscus leuciscus. The sequence goes on along the minus strand of NW_028118244.1, from coordinate 24,511 downwards.
CTGTCCCTGCTTGATATACAATCGCTGATAAACATAATCGGTTTTGATGAAAAAGAAAAATATATACGAGTGCAGATTAGAACTCAGAACCTTTGACACGCTTGGCAAGTTCTGCCACTGGACCATTAAAGTACATACCGGTACGTGGAACAGTCGATCTATGTAGCCTATTTATTCACGTGAAAAAAACAACATATAGCCTAGTGGAGTTGATCTCATTAAATGTCTAAGTAAACCCAGTGTACTATTTAAATCGATTGCTGGACATTGTAATGTTATTCTACATTTGTCTGATTTATGATTTAGCATTGTATTAGCAGTAGCACGGGCACAAGGCTACATTGCGCATGCGTCGAACCGTGCGAACCGCGCGACGCACACACGCACCGAACCGAGACAAGCGAACCGAACGGTTCGGATGTTTTTTCATGTACCGTGCCACCCCTAGTTAAATGTGTTTGTCTGTTTATAACAGCAACCAAGAAAAAGGCTGAGCTGAAAAAAAAAAAACAGGTGGTGGTCCTGCTCCCTCACATTATACCACATTATACCCCAGCAGTAGAGCTGGCCCTGGGGTTAAATGTGAACCGACCCATTGTGGAGGGCATCCCTGGGGGCAGCTCTTCCTCAGACCAACAGCCAGGAACCAGTAGCAGCAACACCTTCATTACTGGTAAATGAGCTTTAAATGATCTTGCTACACTGTAAAATATATCTTTTTTTTTTTGCCGCATTAAATTAAGTAGGCCTATATAATCCAAATGGCTGGTACAGTAATTTCAGCTGTTAAATATTGAGTAGTGATCAATTGCTTTGACTTGTGAAGGTGAAAACTGCTGAACTTAATGTAAGAATATTTTGCCATGAGTTACTGATCACATTTGTTCATATAGTGTAGTTCATTGTAATGCCATTGTGTTTCCTCTTTTGTGCAGTTTTACATAATACACCAACACTTGTACCTGTTCCCAAGAAAGTAGTGGCTGAAATATGTGCAGTAAGTGGACTTTTTCTAACTTTACATCAAAAGGGAAGAAAGTGCAACACTTTGTAATGCCCATTTGTTTCCATTGCACAGGACAGTGAAGAAACCCTCTCAGATGACTGTCCTTTGGAGGAAGTACTTGTAAGTGCATAAATAACTTTACTTCATTTATAGTAACTTGTGTACATATTATTTCTGACTGCAATATGAGTTGCAGGAGGAAAGGCCTACTGCACAAAGTGATACAGAGGTGGGCAGTGTAGTAACCTACTTGTACTTTTTATTTTTGTTGCATGAGGCTTGTGTTGACAGTTCTTTTTAATTTTTTTATTCTTTTTATCCAAACATGGCACAGGGTGATATCCGTATATAAACGGAATCTACAACAGAAAATTTAGTATTTTGACCTGAAAAAACAGAAAAATGAAGGGGAGAAATAGAACTTGACACCTTAAAGAAGAAAAAACTGGCACTAGAGATTGAGTTGCTTCAAAAGGAACTTCAGAGTAAGTGCTAAATACACTATTTCACACAGAGTACTATTGCTGACCTTGGATAACAATATATCTTATTGCAGGCAAAAGATGACCATCATTGGCTTTTCTTGACAAAGAATAATTGAAATAAAACTCAAGGAACTAAGCATGTTGTCTTGTCTTCTATTCATTTAATGAAGGTTTTTGTTTTGAAAAAAATTAAATAAAAATGGTGTTCCACAATTCTATCCCGTGCAGCTCTGCCACTAGGTTGGTCCAAGTGCACTGGCTGGAGGTCATCATCAGGCTGCACCTCCACCACAGGGGTCCTCTCCTTTCTGATGGTGGCACTATTGTGGAGTATGGCACATGCAACAATAATGTCACAGGCCCTGTCAGGTGCAACCCTCAGACACTGAAATCTTTCCTTTAGTTGCCCAAAGGTCATTTCAATGCGTGCCCTTGTCCTGGCTAGAGCTGCATTGAAACGGGTTTGTGGTCCGGGGTTTGGGTCAGGGAATGGCGTCATGAAATACTGCCTGCAGGTATAGCCCCTGTCACCAAGCAGGATCCCGTCGTAAGCACCTGGAAAAATGCAGTTTTGTTAGGCTCAGAATAAATGTATGTAATACAGTGAGCTTGATATTAAATATTTCCTTACCACGTTCAAATAATGTGCATAAATGTGACTCTCTGAAAATCCTGGAGTCATGCACAGAACCAGGCCATTTTGCTTCCACATTTGTGATGTAGGACATGGAGTCACACACCATCTAAGATATTTTTAATCAGTCAACTGCATACTTTTTGATTACATTACTTTTTGTATTATTTGATATATTCTGGACTCGCTTCTCCAAGGTAAATGGTGAATTGTTTGATGTCAGGCTGCATGCTCAGAAAGCGGCAGTGGATTGTGCAGCGTGAGACCACCTTCAGCGACAGGTTCTTGTCGTAAAAACGGACAAGACATGGCTGCGAAAGACTTCCCGTATCACCTCCGCTTATAAAGCCGGGATCTAATCCTGTTAACATGAAATAAGCCTGCTCCCGAGCAGGTTTAAGCTTGGGCACCTGTTGCTATGACAGCAAGTCCAGGATGAGCGTCGAAGAACCAAACAATCCAAGATCATGCCAAATCTCCAACAATCAAATCCAGCTAACTGAGTTAGCGACGTACGAAGAACGGGCCCCTGGGGCCTGTTTCAGAAAGGAGGTTCAACTGAGTTGGCTTACCCTGAGATGGGAAACTCTGAGTTTTCGGTTACAGAACAGCGGAAATTAGTTAGTTCAATCAACTCTGAGTTGACTGACTCTGAGTTAAGCGCGTGCACCACCACTATAAAAAGCCATTATCAATGGAGTGCAGATATTATGAGTCACCATGGTAACAGCGCCAGACAAAAAGAGGTCTGCATATTTCTCACCAGCTTCTGCAAGCGTAAGAAGACATATTATTATTTTTTAAATATCGGCTGCAGCAGCGAAGGACAACTAGAGTTAGCTAGGGAGAAAATAGTTGCTCGAGTCAATGCGTATGTTTACATTTTAATTAGTTATACAGTGTTGGGTGTAATTAATTACCAAGTCATCTAAATACTGTCATTTAATTAAAGGGATTACTCTTAATTCTTCTGTAATTTGAAGTAAAATCTGATGTAATTGCATTAGACTATAGAACAATTCTGTATATTTAACATACATTTTTAAAAGGTATATTTTTTATGTAACCTTCTCCCTCTACACACTTTGGTCAATTCAAGAATAATCCATGCAATTGTATATTGTTTATTTGAAAGCATTAAAAGTGCAGTTTCTTGTCTCTCCTTGTATTGTTCAAGTGGTTGAGGTTGATATGGGATTTATTAATAAGTAGACCAATACTTTCTAAAGATAGTCATTATTACATGAATCTAATTACACGGTTGAAGATGTCATTTGTAGTTAGTAATTAATAACTATTTTAGAGTAACTTACCCAACTGTTATAATATCAGAGGTGAAACTGGAAGAACAGTATGTTATTCAACCTAATTTTAATTTTCATGGGTGCAATCCTGCAGGTATTAAAAGAACATGGCAGCAGCTGAAAATTTAATATAAGAACATAATTCAATCAGGTAAGGTTTGAGCATATCATGGGTGTAGGCTACCTGAATTTACAAATATTTGACATATTAAATAACTAAATAGCATCCCAGTGTCTAGCAGTGCAGCAGCATTTTTGGCTGGGGGAATTCCTGGAGGGACTTCAGAGCCAGTCACTCCCGAAGATCCAAGGGCCTTCATAAAATGTAAGAGGTTTACATATGTGTTATTTCTTATATAGGCTATTTTTGATATTTCCATTTATTTGACTTTGGGTTGGGTTTTTTGTTGGTCCCAACAGATTCCGATGGTAATATCTGTCTTTTGGAGCCTCCTGTCCCAACAAAACCTGCAGGCAGTTGTAAGTAGCCTACTCAATACACCAGAAATGATGACAAATAGTGTTATAAAGTGTACTCATCTTCACAGGACGATGGGGATAATGTTATGTGTCACATCAAACAATCTACACATTCAGATTTTTTCACATTTTTATGTGGAGTAGAATCTAAGTTTAAAGCTAAGTATAAATGGGTAGTCTTATCTCTCCCCCCGCCCCCAAAGTGGAAGAACAGCAGGAGGACGGTCCATCAACTTCTGTTGCACAGATGAACAGAGTTCAGTGATTTTCAGTAAATGCCACAGTTTAATTCTGTAGAATTTGTTTAGAACTACATTATGTAACTCTAATCTACTACTGTATATTCAGTTGCCAGTTAAGGAGTTAATAGACTTCATCTTATTTAAAAAACAGTAAAAAAAAAAAAAAAACTGTAAAAATAGCAATATTGTATTTGTTAATTAAAGATTAATTTTATTAATAAAAATGTACTGAAAGAATGAATGAGGTGTTTAAACACCACTTCCTCTTTAAAAAAGGGGAGGAGACCGAAAGAAACTCTGGGTTTACCGAAGAAAACCTGCTCCCGGCCAGGTTAGGTTCACAGAGTAAGTTACCATGGTAACTGACTCTGAGTATAAGTTACCTCTCTTTCAGAAACGGGCTTGACTTACTCTGCTTTCTCAGGTTTAACATACCTCCCATTCTGAAACAGAAAACCCAGAGTTTCCCTCATTTCAGGGTTAACATACTCTGAGTTTTCACTTAACCTCCTTTCTGAAACAGGCGCCCCTGGTCTTTTCACGATCGGATAGCTATCCGATCTGAGAAAACGCATGAAGTGGCCAGGTGTAAACAGCCCCAGAAATCATTCTAATATTCTGATTTATTATGAGTGTTGGAAACAGTTCTGCTGCCTAATATATTTGATGAATAAAAGGTTAAAAAGAACTGCATTTATTAAAAAATATATATAATTTCTAATAATATAAATCTTCTTTACTATCACTTTTTTTTAAATCAATTTAACACATCCTTGCTGAATAAAAGTATTGATTTATTTTTTAAAAATTAAAAATAAATACTGACCTCAATTTACTGACCAGTAGTGTATATTGTTGTTACAAAAGATTTCTATTTTTTAAAAAATTGCTTCTTTTTTTTTTTTTTTTTACTTTTTATTCATCAAAGTATCCTAAAAAAAGTATCACAGGTTATGAAAACATATTAAGCAGCAGAACTGTTTCCAACTTTGATAATGAATCATCATATTAGAATTATTTCTAAAGGATCATGTGATAGACTGGAGTAATGATCCTGAAAATTCAGCTTTGCATCACAGAAATAAATGATCATTTAAACCAATTATTTTAAATTGTAAAAATATATCACAATATTACTTTTTTTTCTGTATTTTTGATCAAATAAATGCAGGCTTGATGAGCAGAGGAAACTTCTTTCAAAAACATTAAAAATACTAATACTTATACTTGCCCTGTAATACATGTATTCTTTGTTTTAGATGTTATTAACTTAAATTCTTATGAATAATAAAAATGTTGTAATGTCTATTTGTTATTTATGGCCTGTACGCCTCATTATTGATCTGAGCTTCTACATCTTGAATTCGAATAACATTCGATAAAACATAATTGCTGGATTATTTTGACTATAATAAATAAGCAGATGAAACATAGTAGGCCTATACACTGTTTATCACAGATTACTTTGGACCAAAGTTACCATATTATAATTAATTATTATATAGTTCTATTCATTCATTTTATTTAAATTAGCACTGGTTAAAATGTATAAAGCATGAACAAGATATGAAACAATATTTATTAATAATACACAGTTTAAATATCACAAATATCAAATTGTATTTTCATTTGCGTCCTATGCTGGCTAATTACGACGTTTAACCTGTTATCATAATGAAATTCATGCATTTATTTATTTGTCATTTAAACTGATGCAAACAGGGAAAGAGAGTAGAAAACACTTATTATCCTGTCGCCCCCTCTAGTGGACAGCATTAAGTATTACGGCCTTCATTGCTCAGATAACTCAAGTCGATGGATTTTTTTGGGAAAGTCTGACCAGTTAGAAGCAAGTTAGACCAGTCTGAGGGTCTGAGCTGAGTTTGGTGAAGCATCAAAGTTCTAGGCGGAGTCAATTTCTCATAATAATAATAACAATTAATCCCAAACCTGGTAATTTTGTCAGTATTTAATTTACGTTCACTGATTCTGGCTTCTCTCTTTTCTGTCTCTTTCTTTTCATGTGAACTGAGTAGGCTACACATGCTTAAATTCCAAAAATATAAACTTTATTTCTATTCAAAATGATGTATAGCCCATAGGCTATATGTCACACACGCCTACCTGCTTTTTGATGTAAATAAAAGACTAGAGTGGTAAATGTTACGGACATATTATCATGGTACAGTTCAGCCTATTATTGATTTTTATTTCCACTTCCCTTTTATCCAAAGAGACGGAACTATTTGCACTGTATTTATCAATGGGAAATATGCTAATATAATCTGTCATATACTGTGGCTCACATTAATGGGGTTGCTTGCAAGTCGCAGCAGCACGAATTACGTGACCAGCAACATATTTCTAAATCAAATAGTGTGTGTAGTTAACAGTGAGTGGTGGTTTCAGACATTATTTCATTAAAGGGCATTTGTCAGTGCCGCACTCGTAGCCTACTGACTCTTATTCTGCCTGACAGAAAGAAAAGCTCACAGCTTACTGAAGGCGGAGCGGTTTGACCAATCAGATGAAAGGGGCGTTTCAGCGCCGCCCACGTGTGCAAATGAAATATCGAACCCATAAACCGACTTGTAAACGAAAAATGAAAAATCTAGCCAAAATCTAGCCAAAAAAACGAATAAACGAGCTGGTTTTCATTTCTCCTTATTCCATTCTAAACAGGAAATGAAATGATCAAAAAGTGCACGGACCCTATGACTTAGCACGACGGTGTAATAAGTTTATATACACTAGATGTCGCCTTGGCTACGGCAGTTTGGAATATTCTGGGCTCATCTGATTTTTTTGTACATAGCAGGGGCGTTTCTAGGTTTTAAAAACATCAGGGGCTGAGCCCAAAACATCAGGGGCTGGGTAACAAGATAACATGATTCAATACAGAGAATAATGTATATTTTAGGCCTATATGCAGGGGGCAGACTGGTTAAAAAATGCAGTCCTGGCACTGTAGCCACACCAGCACACATTACCACACAGACACACACATTTTTTTATTTCTCAGACCTACATATGTGCAATTTAAGGTGTTTGAAGGCCAACATTTTTGGATAACAATAGCTTTAAAAGCATGTCAGTGGGCAGTAGCATAAATTATTTGTCAAGATAACAGATTCTTAAACATGAGAATGAGGATAAATGTTGAAATTAATGATCCACACTAGAAAATGGAAATGCAAAATGTTTCTGCTTATTTTTGACAATACACAATCACATATTCCAAACAGGAATGGCCTTAAATGAGAAATCTTTCAAGGATTATTTTGCATAGATGTAAACTTTTTAGCATTAAAGATTGGTTTCAGCAACTTGTTTCTTTCTTGAGTTAATCAATGTTTTTGGCACTATTAAATCAGTTCAATAAAATTTCAATTGTTCACTCATAAAGACAGTCACTTGTCACCATTACTGGCCTAATGATGCAAGTTGTGCAAACACAGACAAGCAGAGTGAAACAAACTGTGAAAAGGCTGATGCTGGTGAAATATTCGAACACATTCGAGAACCTTATATAGGCTACATATCAGAGTTAAATAGGAACACATTGTAATAATGTTAATCAAGCAGACTAAATCACACGACTGTGCAGCAATATTTAAGCACATTATACAAAGGAAATAATACAGATCTAGACAAATTGGGTTGCTTATAGTTCAAAGAATGTCATGAACGATATTTTAGGCTAGATGTAGGCCTATTTTTCACATTTTTGGTCACAAAATATTTAGTTTTGATGACTTTGCAATATGGACTTTCCAAAATGTGTAAAATTTATGTAGCCTACAAATGAATACAAAAGCCCCGACATAGAGTTTTGATGCAGCTTTAATCTCCCTTTTGGTTATTTCAATACTTAATTGACGACAGAACACACGTTACATGCTAGTTTATTTTGCGTGATATCAGGGCACACCGCATTTGCGTGATTGAAGAGTGCGCGCCGCGAGCAAAGGGCTGGCACGACGTAAGTTAGTTTTTCTGAGTTTTACTGACATATAGCCTGACAACATCTGGTGTGACTGAAGACTGTGCGGCGGTGCTGACTGCGTTAATTTTTTAAACCGGTGCGGCGCGCGCGCCCCCGAAGTTCATCCGTGAGAAACTTGAAACCGGTGCTTGAACTTGAATTCAGGTGACTTATTAACACTTGCGCTACTGGCCACACCCTGCTCTCACGGCTCGTGGACTCGTGCTGCTTGCCACTTTGCCTAATAATAATAAATGCCCTATAAAAAAAACATCCGGGGCCCATGTCTAACGACGCGCCTGGTACATAGCATAACCTACTTTGTTATGATTTTAGTATCATAATGATTAATAAATGCACGCACAATTATCATGAACTTGATTTGAACAAATGCCTATCAACTTGTGTGTGCAAAATTCAGAATTAAATGAATGTGCAGCAATTTGTACAAATAGAGAGTCTGTAGGCCTATACTGTTGTAACCATTAAATAAGCGCATTTATTTTCATATTTGTTAAAATGTTATAATGTCATTTTTTTTCCCCATGTATGTTGATTTATGAAAAGTGAACAGCACGAGTAAAAGTGAATTTCGTTTTGTATAAATTGTATCTTAATTTTAATACATTTTTCATCAGCCTGTATTTAATAAATAAGATCAATAAGATCTAATAAATAATAATAAAAAAATGATAATCTTGCATTGCACGTTAACTGGAGCGCATCTCATCCTAACTTAACGTAACTCATTGTATGCCTCACACACACAGACATGAGAAATACATCAAATACACAAAGCTTGAAATGTCTTTAAACGAAATAATTCAAAACGAAAAGAAAAAGGCTACTCTCTGATTATGTAATCCATTATGTGCATTTCTCTCTATAGGCGCGTTCACTATACGGCGATCGTCAACTTCATCTTTGCAGCCGAGTCGACACTGTCAGAAAACACTAGATTATTAATAAAAATCAATGCACGCGTCACCGGATTTCCAAATGCACATCTTGCTTGTTGCACCCACACATATTATGTCGAAATAACGAGATATTATGTTGAAATAACATTATTAATAATAATACATATTTTATAATATTTGATTGAATGCTGAATGTTGCGCTTGTTCAGTTAATAAAATGAAAACTTTAATTGTGATCATTAAAATAATTGAATATGAAATATTTAGTGGCCAAGTTTTGCTAATTAATTAATTTATATATGTAAGGCATTCGTTCCAATCAACTGCCGCAGCCAAGGCCACGTCTAGTGTATATATCTATGACTTGGCACTTCTGGGTAAAGATGTGATCAGTCAAATGAAATCCAATAAACGTATAAATAAATATTCCAAATGAAAAACCGATGGGAAATGTCGTCCAATTTTCTAATACTATTATTTGATGACAACAATACATTTGTAAAAGAAAATCCAGCCATTTCTGTTTTTTGAAAGAAAAAAACCAAGCTGCACCCTTTTTTAAATGTCATCTTTGATTCCGAAAGAGAATAATGAACGGGGCGATGTGCAGATTGTAAATCTTAAAAAATGATTGAATGATTTTCTTGTGTCATTATGATGAAGAAACAAGTCCAAAAAAAAAAAAAAAAAGTCCAAAAAAACCATTTGTGGAAGGCATCCGATGAGTGTCAACCCGGCCAGATCAGCAAGTGCATCAAGGCAACCACGATTAGCCGGTGCACCAGCCAGCAAAGTGATTCAATGGTTCATAGGTGTAGCTCGCAGCCTCATCGCCCTACCCTCCACATCCTAAAGAGTGTACAGGCGGTTATTTATATAGGGCAGATAAGACCTGTGTTTCTCTTCGACGGTAACTGTAAATTGAATTGAAGCTGCGATTTTTGAAGTTGGATATACTCGCGCGGGCAAATACAGATGTGTTAAACACGATAAGAACACAAATTCTACCTTTATTCGTTAATACAGTCGGTATTTCCCACAATGATTCTGCTTTGCTATTGGCCCACGTCACGATCAGTAAGCGCTGCTATTGGCGGTCACGATTATTAAGTACGAAAATGCAAATTCTGTCAGTAATTCCTCACCCTCATGTTGTTCCAACCCCTTCGTTCATCTTCGGAACACAAATTAAGATATTTTTGATTAAATGACTAAATTGGACTATATTAAGGATGTGTTTAATGAACTTTTCTGGGCCAGCAAGTTTCAAACCCTTAGAAGCCTGAAGAAGTCTCGTTCCGAACACATCGCGATATTTGGCATCAGTTGACGTGTGTCAGATGTTGGTAAGTAGTAAATACGCTGTCCGAATAATGTGTGATATATAATGTATTTTCTGTTTGTCGATATTAATCAGATTAGCTCACGTTCAGTCACGGCATTATATCTGTCATCTCCACTGAGGCTTTGCGTTTTATTGCTTTCTAATTCAAAACAGGGTGATTAAGTTACACTGCCTGTGAGCATAGGCCTAAAGACCTTAAATCAGTTAATCATATTCATATCAGATTAAAAGTAGTACAATTAGTTCCAAAGTTGTATTTGTAGTAGAAGCACAGTACAAACAACACTTACCATGCTTTTACCACATTAACATTAGTTTTACTGTGGTAAGTGTAGTAAAAAGACAGTAATCACAAAACTTACCATGCTTTTACCACACTGTATTGGTAGTTTTAATGTGATACTTATTGTAAATGCACATTAACCACAACGCTTACCATGCTTTTACCACAGGAATGATGTAAAACAACATAATGATATTTTATTTTCTCTTTTTTCAGCTGAAAAGACCAAAAGGACCTTTCGGACTATTATTGTTTGAGGACAAGTAAACGGAGGAGACAGACAGCTGCAAAGGCAAATATTCGCAATGGTATATACATGTGTTGGTTCGAACCCTAAATCAAACATTTTATCAAGCATTTGTTGTTTCTTAAACCTTTTCTCGCAAAACCCATAGCCCAATCAGTACGAAGATAGTCTGAAAGTCTTAAAGGGATACTTCACCTCTGGAAAGATGAATGTGTATTTAAAATAGGTCATTTATGTAGAAGAAATGTGAAGACATTTTTGAATTTGGAGCTTTCTAGACTGAGAAAAGCCAGAAAATGTATTTTTGGCTTATGTGGATGAAAGACAACAACTCCCAGAATGCACTTGCTTCGCTGCCCTAGGAGGCCACTCCCAAGCCACGCCTACCGGTTACAGAGCGCAGTTGAAAACAACAAGGATTAGCTACTAGTGAGTCTCCGTGACGAGTTTGCCAGGGATTTCGAGATCGCTCAAAATGTCCGCGTTTCAGCTTTTGCGTTCTACAGTCGCCATTCATCATGTTTACTGTGGCGAGCAGGACGAGGCTGAGGGGCACGGGAGAACGACGCGAGGCCGGTGGCGTCATTACTGAGACGCATCGGTCTCCGAGGAGCGGGAATTTTCTTAGCAATGTTAAAACGCACATCAACCGAGCACTTGTTTAGCGTTCATGTATTCCTCATTTGTATTTCTTTCGAAGTGGTGAATTATTGCATGGTTACGTTACCGGGATGTTCAGTCAGATGCGGTGCGAAACTAGGATGGTTCACAACACAAACGTCCGTGTCCTCGTCTGATTCAGAGATTTCGTCCAGGAGAAATTGGCATCGTTTAAATGCTTTGCAGCAGACGGACTCTATCTCTGTGTTCGTAGCGGTTCGTAGTTGCATAGTGAGATCACCGGCGCCACCAGTCCGCCCCCAGCTCGAGCCAGTCTGGGCTTCTCATCCGCGACAGGCAGGTCTTCTGCCTCGGCTGCTCTTCGCTATGCGGCTTGTAAAGGTAGCCACAAACACCTGATTCGAGCATCAGACTTCCGAAATCCTCTTCTTCTACATCATATTGAGTAACGTTACCCTCCGCTATTGTCATATCTTCACAGCTTGCTCCACAGTGCCTGTTAGCTTAGCTTCCAAACAAGATGGAGGATATTGCTTTTAGTTTCAGAAAGTGAAGTCCCACCCACTGATCTGTAATAGGCCTGTAGCGTGAGCGGGTCCCGCCCCCTGGAATAATGAGGAGCTTGTTTGTAGTCTCTACACTTTTCAATGAAATGTGACTTCCTGCTTATTATGACGCAAAATGATGATTTTTACGTCATAATAAGCAGGAAGTAAAACACTTAAATCCTTATTTCTCCCATCTCAGGGAAAAATTAATGAAAAATCCACGTTTATTATAATATATGACTGGGTTTCTAACAATACAAAGCTTAATGCAAATGGGTGAAGTGTCCCTTTAATAATTCACAAGATTTAACAAGTTGTCAAATTCGTACGATACTCGTACATATTTGTATACTCGTACACACACTGTCAGAAAGTTGATATTAATTGCATTGTATTGATTACAATTAGTGATGCACCGATGTGAAAATTGAGGCCGATACCGATAACCGATATTAATATTGCTGTTATGGCCGATACCGATATTTGCCGATGTCGATATCTCTGTATAGAAAACAAATTTTAATGATTATCAAATAAAGAGCTATTTTCCAAAACACTTTTTTTTTACTTTAGAAATGACTGATATTGGGCACCTTTACCTGTGTGCAAAATATGTCACATACGACACACATGCATTATACTGCATTGCATATACAGTAATGTGTGCTGGTCAACTTGTCTAAAATTAAGAAACCCTTAGAAAACAGTAAAAAAAAACACACAGAAAACAGGAACATTGTGTAAAATTAAGATAGGCTACTTTATTTATTATTCCAATATCCAAATATCGAGGGCTTGGAACCAGAGGGGCGTAAGTGGCATTTGACAAACTTTACAGGAGAGCCAAAACAAAATTTTGACCACACTTCAATCAACTGTATTTATTAACCTTCAACCACAACATTGCAACCACATACATACTTATATGAGTAAGTTCTTAAGTGAACATATTATGGAATATTAACACGATGAACATATTCTGAAACCTTGCAAAATCTTGAAAATATGGCAAAAACATCAAATACGCCTTTTTGGCACCAAACATTTCCAATTCTTCTAAAGAAAAATAGGGCGTATCTGCTGATCAATGCAGAAATGATTGGTCAAAACATTGGTTAAAAACACTCTAACTTCATAACTTTTCATTTTATTTAAAATACTGTATACATAGTCATTTCATCATGTCAAACAGTTTAACATTTAATTTCAAACAGTTTAATTTCTCTTGTTTATTACACATTTCACTTTTTAGTTCACTTTAGTTGAACTAAAAAGTTCACTCACTGCCCACTGTCAGAGTGTTATAGAACTCTGCATAACAGTGAGGAATACTCCCATTGGTGCACAGGGTGAGTAGGTCTTTTTTCTTTAAGGCACTGATCACTGGAGGATTTTCATACAATGAGCTGGGGTGTGTGGTTCTGGTGCCTCTGGTGCCTCTTGTTGCCTGTTGTGCCACCGTCAGTTTTCGGAAGGTTGGGGCGGTGAAATCATACTTGAAGAAGATTGTTTTTGGTTCATCTTTCGTGTAGCGGAACCATTTAATCTTCTGCCAATGAACTGATTGTCCCTCCTCATCTTTTGTTCTGTTTTTGAGTATGTGGTTGGAGAGGGACTTGAAGTCCAGAAAGTCCTTGTGTTCAAGTTCATGTACACTGTATGGGTCGTTCCTTCTTGCCATTCTCACAAGTGTGTAGTAGCCATCAGTAAATAGAAGTATGGGAGTAAATAGAAATGGGAGTAAATAGAAACTTTTCTTCTTGCAGTTTCCACTGCAGCATGCACACTATCACACTCCATGTCTAGTAGCCATCCATGATGGCTACTACACACTTGTGAGAATGGAAAGAAAGAACGACCCATAGTGTACATGAACTTGGACACAAGGACTTTCTGTACTTCAAGTCCCTCTCCAACCACATACTCAAAAACAGAACAAAAGATGAGGAGGGACAATCAGTTCATTGGCAGAAGATTAAATGGTTCCGCTACACGAAAGATGAACCAAAAACAATCTTCTTCAAGTATGATTTCACCGCCCCAACCTTCCGAAAACTGACGGTGGCACAACAGGCAACAAGAGGCACCAGAGGCACCAGAACCACACACCCCAGCTCATTGTATGAAAATCCTCCAGTGATCAGTGCCTTAAAGAAAAAAGACCTACTCACCCTGTGCACCAATGGGAGTATTCCTCACTGTTATGCAGAGTTCTATAACACTCTGACAGTGGGCAGTGAGTGAACTTTTTAGTTCAACTAAAGTGAACTAAAAAGTGAAATGTGTAATAAACAAGAGAAATTAAACTGTGTGAACTTAAATGTTAAACTGTTTGAAATTAAATGTTAAACTGTTTGACATGAATGTGAACTCATAAATGAGAATTGAAATTAAACGGTTAGAAATGAAATGTTAAACAGTTTGAAATGATGAAATTAAATGACTATGTATACAGTATTTTAAATAAAATGAAAAGTTATGAAGTTAGAGTGTTTTTAACCAATGTTTTGACCAATCATTTCTGCATTGATCAGCAGATACGCCCTATTTTTCTTTAGAGGAATTGGAAATGTTTGGTGCCAAAAAGGCATATTTGATGTTTTTGCCATATTTTCAAGATTTTGCAAGGTTTTAGAATATGTTCATCGTGTTAATATTCCATAATATGTTCACTTAAGAACTTACTCATATAAGTATGTATGTGGTTGCAATGTTGTGGTTGAAGGTTAATAAATACAGTTGATTGAAGCGTGGTCAAAATTTTGTTTTGGCTCTCCTGTAAAGTTTGTCAAATGCCACTTGCGCCCCTCTGGTTCCAAACAATGTGTAGGCCATACATGTATTTTTTAGAGCCAGAAGGGCGTAAGTGGACATACGCCCCTCTGGCTCCAAACAATGCTCAAACTTTTGTGTTAGGTCTTTGTTGTTTTGTTGCTTTATTCAATACAAGTTGATTTCTGATGCGTCTTTTTGGCACAACTAGATAGAGCTCATCAAGACCTTTAATTTGATATATAGAACTCATTTTCGCCCAAAATGCCACTTACGCCCCTCTGGTTCCAAGCCCTCGATATGATACTAAAAAATACCACAGGGAAAAGGGCTTCTATTTGTGACGTGCTGTCTTTGCGTTTGAACATTGCACATTTTAAACAGGACACTCATTAACTGAATAAATGTTAGCCAATACAAACATATTTATAGAAAACAGTTGACAATGAATAGACAGGAGTCCAATAATAGCATAACGAATCATTCTTAAAATAATAACAAGTAGCCTAGGCTATAAGACCAATCCGACATGGGCTGTGTTAACAGTAAAACGTCCGTCATTTAACGAATTTTAAAAACACGGATGGATAATACAAAATACTTTCTGATATTTTGACAGAAAAAAAACAAGCAAGAACAAAATTTAAACTTAGCCCGTCAATTTTTCATTTTACAATTATCTTCTCTCTCTGTGTGTGCACGCGTCCGTGTTTGTGAGAGAGAGAGCTCGCGCAGCACTGATACAACGGTAGCCTACTTTTTAATCCACAAGTAATGAACGCGCTAGTTTTCATACAAAATAAATATGTAACATAATTAGGTAGGCTACTTTAGTTATTATTAATACAATAACGTAACGCATGAAGGCTATACGTTTCTCAACACTGAGAATGAATCAATAAACGCCTGTTTCTCTGCTTATGTCATCTGTATGAAATGTGTATTTATCTCAGGCACATTCACTACTGCTAAGATCGAGTCAGCATCGTCAACTTCATCTTCAACTTCACACGTCAAATGTCGGCCTGTTCACATCGGCCATATTTTGACATCGGAACGATACCGATGTGTAAAAAAATGACCATATCGGCCGATATTATATCGGCGGCCGATATATCGTGCACCACTAGTTTCTAGAATATTGAAATCGGTATTTACTCATCAAATGCTCTCTCCTGAATCGCCGCCGCTAGAGTTCTTACGAGATCAAGAAAATATGATCATATAACAGCGATTTTATCATCACTGCATTGGTTACCTATAAAGTTCCGTATTAATTATAAGGTATTGCTACTGACTTATAAAGCTCTAAACGGCTTAGCTCCAGTCTATTTAACGGATCTTCTATCGCCCCTATAATCCATCGCGCTCTTTAAGATCACTAAATTCAAGGATTTTGGTCATACCTAGGATATCCAGAACCACCAAAGGAGGGAGAGCATTTTCACATTTGGCTCCAAAACTCTGGAATAGTCTTCCTGATACTGTTCGTTGCTCAGACTCGCTCTCCCAGTTTAAAACTAGATTAAAGTCGCATCTCTTCAGCCAGGCATTCATATAATCCTACAGTTCAAACTACAATCCGGCCTGTAGCTCATAAATGCCAGAGGAGAACTGGCCCCCGACTGAGCCTGGGTTCTCCCAAGGTTTTTTTTCTCCATTAGGTCACCTGATGGAGTTTTAGGACACCATTAGGTCACTTGATGGAGTTTTTCGTTTCCTTGCCACTGTTGCCTTTGCCTTGCTCAGTTGGGGATATTTTGGGGATATTTAATTTAATTTTATCAATCAATAAATTCCTCTTGAAACAAACATTGTTGTATTATTTTAATTTAATACTGTGAAGCTGCTTTGATACAATCTGTATTGTGAAAAGCGCTATACAAATAAACTTGACTTGACTTGACTTGACTTGAATCGTATGGTAAATTAACTTATTTATAACTGTCTTAATTTATGGTTCAAGAACAATAGTAATTGCACATAGAGTAAGTCGAGACTTTCTTGTTTTACAGCAGAGAAGGAAGACCAGTCCTTATATCAACGCAAGCTAATCGAATAAGTCCTTTGTTTCGGGTGAGGAAGGAACATCTGGTGCCCAAAGAAGACAGAAAGCTGCGCGAGTCCATTGGTATGTCTTGTATTGAAACAATGCTGTAATATGTAGTACATAATTTGATGTTGACAATTTTACATTGTACAGGTTATCACTTGGTTTTTGACCAAGTGAAGCTCTTGAAACAAGTGACAGGAGAGTATGTAACTTGTCTGGAAAGTATCAGAGTCGCATTTGGCACGCGTGCCTTAGGTTGCCGACCCCTGGTCTAGCCTATAGTCTATGGTACCAATCACGTTAGTGAAGCCTGAGTAACATATACTGTAATCGGCATGGTCATGAATGCATGATCTTCATAAAAAATTATGATAGCCTAAAAAAAAAACTGCTTAAAAAAAAAACTGCTTTACAACATTGGGTCTTAAAGGTGCTGTATGTAGCTTTTCTACTAAAACGAATCCTTTTTTTATTGCCTGTGTGTGAAGGGGTTGTAAAATCACATTAAAATGATCCACTTTTCGGGTTTTGCTATTACCTCTGAAAGCAAGTATTCTTATGTTTATGTGAAGGTGCCGGGTCGGATTTACCGCGAAATCCAGTGACGTCACCTGCATGCGCGGAGCGCTCCCGAGCCTCTCGCCTCGTCTAGCCTACTGATTTTGCACTCAACAGCGACGACACTGCAACTTATGACATGGACTTATGACTTATGCAACTTATGACATGTCTGATAACACTAAGAAACGACCTGCTCCCAGCACAACACAGACTCCAACACAAACTCCACATATTGATAAAAAAAAACAATAAAACGTTTTTTTCTTTCTGCTGAAGCTCGTATTAAAGGCCAGACGTGAATCGGATGAACTTCGGGTGAAAAAAACACGGATCAACATCGGCAGGGCGTTTGAATCATGGAGAGACCTTATCTACAAACCTAGAATGTATACATTTCCTGAAGAAAATGTGAAGTAGTGCTTGCAGTGGCAAAATTCGGCTCGGTTGATAGGGTTCCATTCTTATCATGGTACGAGCATGGAGCATTAGTTCAACGTCAAGCTGATAAAAGTAGCCTATTATTGTAACGTTGCAGTGGGAGTTTACCTGAGTTTCTAGCATGTTGTGGGATGCTCTCTCTGGTGTGTTGCGTGACGCGTCTCAGTCTGGCCGGTATCCACAGTGCTCGCTCATAAATTCGAGCACGCGCAAGAGCACGCGCTTGTCAACTTATTGGTTGCAATCTGAAACATCACCGCTAGAGGCCGCTGAAAACTACATACAGCTCCTTTAAGTGGCTTGGAAATGCCACAAAAAAACCTAAAACTGTTTTTTTAAACCTAAAAGCGCCAGGTAAACTCCGAATGACACGACAGACAGCACTTTCCATCAAGTTCTCCGCATCTCCAATAGTGTAAAGGAAAGAGCCACTCGCAAATAATCTTAAGGCAATGCAAACAGTTTGTGCTGTAGTTAAAGCCCGACTCCGACAAGTCGAAAATAAGTGTGCGTTTCCAACAAATTAATCATGTAAACGACAATCTCACCAGTCACGAGAAAAAATATATATCTCAGAAAGTGCACTATTGTAACGCAAAATCTCAGTTCTTCGTACCTCAGGGCCCGTTCTTCGTACGTTGCTAACTCAGTTAGCTGGATTTGATTATTGGCGATTTGGCATGATCTGGGATTGTTTGGTTCTTCGACGCTCCTCCTGGACTTGCTGTCATAGCAACAGGTGCGCAAGCTTATTTCATGTTAACAGGATTAGATCCCGGCTTCATAAGCGGAGCTGATACTGTACCAGCCATTTGGATTATAGACATACTTAATTTAATGCAGCAACAAATTATTTACAGTGTAGCAAGATGATTTAAAACTCATTTACCTGTAATTAAGGTGTTGCTGTTACTGGTCCCTGGCTTTAGGTCTAAAGGCCTATTTATACTTCTGCGTCGAACTTACGCCGTAGCTACGTCGTAGGCTGTGCTTAGCGCGCGTACCCTTTGGCGTACCCTGATGCGCACCTCTCCAAAAATGTAACAACGCGTCAATTCTACGCGGACGCAAGCGCTGTGATTGGTCTGCTAGAACCCCTCCCTCGGGTTTCACATGGTCCCTCTGCATGAGTAATTGCGCGTCAACGCGGACAACGACGCAGAAGTATAAATTAAAACCAACGCGTTGCCTACGCTCATCCTGGACTTGCTGTCATAGCAACTGGGGCCCGTTCTTCGTACGTTGCTTGAAACATCCAAGATCAAATTATGAGACATCCAAGGTGATATCATCGGCCTAATCATGATCTGACTAATTCGTTTCTTCGAACACACCTGCCAGTTATGATTAGTAGAGCTGGATTGAGTTATCTGAGATAACTGCGCGTTCATGCGCTGGTTTAAAAGGGGATATGTATCGATAGTAGAAACATTGATCAGCAACGCTGCTATTGGCTGCTCACCATGGCCAAAGAGCGCGCACAGTTTTTCTCCGCAGCAGAGCAAGAGTTATTGAAGGTTATGCAGAATATGAAACCTTAATTAAAACGCCAGGGAACCAGGAGAGAGGGCTGGCAAAAAGTAGCAGACAAATGAAATGCGTAAGTGTTCCATGTTATGGTTATATCACTTATTACAGTGTATATTCTTGTATTTTAATCATTTCATAATTGCTTAATGTCAGAGCCACCTCAGGACCCACTAGAACAGTGTTCTTCAACCCTGCTCCTGGAGGACCCCCAACACTGCACGTTTTCTTTGTCTCCCTAATCAAACACACCTGATTCAACTCATCAGCTCATTAACCCATGTGATAATGAGTTGATGAATTGAATCCTGTGTGTTTGATTAGGGAGACAAAGAAAACCAGCAGTGTTGGGGGTCCTCCGGGAGCAGGGTTGAAGAACACTGCACTAGAACATGGGAACAAGTAAAAGGGAAGTACAAGAATATTCTTCAAAATGGTAATCTTTTCTACTTCTACTGTTCTTTGTCTCTTTTACAAAAGAAAAGCACCGTTAAATGTGTTTGTCTGTTTATAACAGCAACCAAGAAAAAGGCTGAGCTGAAAAAAAACAAACAGGTGGTGGTCCTGCTCCCTCACATTATACCACATTATACCCCAGCAGTAGAGCTGGCCCTGGGGTTAAATGTGAACCGACCCATTGTGGAGGGCATCCCTGGGGGCAGCTCTTCCTCAGACCAACAGCCAGGAACCAGTAGCAGCAACACCTTCATTACTGGTAAATGAGCTTTAAATGATCTTGCTACACTGTAAAATATATCTTTTTTTTTTGCCGCATTAAATTAAGTAGGCCTATATAATCCAAATGGCTGGTACAGTAATTTCAGCTGTTAAATATTGAGTAGTGATCAATTGCTTTGACTTGTGAAGGTGAAAACTGCTGAACTTAATGTAAGAATATTTTGCCATGAGTTACTGATCACATTTGTTCATATAGTGTAGTTCATTGTAATGCCATTGTGTTTCCTCTTTTGTGCAGTTTTACATAATACACCAACACTTGTACCTGTTCCCAAGAAAGTAGTGGCTGAAATATGTGCAGTAAGTGGACTTTTTCTAACTTTACATCAAAAGGGAAGAAAGTGCAACACTTTGTAATGCCCATTTGTTTCCATTGCACAGGACAGTGAAGAAACCCTCTCAGATGACTGTCCTTTGGAGGAAGTACTTGTAAGTGCATAAATAACTTTACTTCATTTATAGTAACTTGTGTACATATTATTTCTGACTGCAATATGAGTTGCAGGAGGAAAGGCCTACTGCACAAAGTGATACAGAGGTGGGCAGTGTAGTAACCTACTTGTACTTTTTATTTTTGTTGCATGAGGCTTGTGTTGACAGTTCTTTATTTTTTATTTTTTATTCTTTTTATCCAAACATGGCACAGGGTGATATCCGTATATAAACGGAATCTACAACAGAAAATTTAGTATTTTGACCTGAAAAAACAGAAAAATGAAGGGGAGAAATAGAACTTGACACCTTAAAGAAGAAAAAACTGGCACTAGAGATTGAGTTGCTTCAAAAGGAACTTCAGAGTAAGTGCTAAATACACTATTTCACACAGAGTACTATTGCTGACCTTGGATAACAATATATCTTATTGCAGGCAAAAGATGACCATCATTGGCTTTTCTTGACAAAGAATAATTGAAATAAAACTCAAGGAACTAAGCATGTTGTCTTGTCTTCTATTCATTTAATGAAGGTTTTTGTTTAAAAAAAAAAAAAAAAAAATGGTGTTCCACAATTCTGTCCCGTGCAGCTCTGCCACTAGGTTGGTCCAAGTGCACTGGCTGGAGGTCATCATCAGGCTGCACGTCCTCCACCACAGGGGTCCTCTCCTTTCTGATGGTGGCACTATTGTGGAGTATGGCACATGCAACAATAATGTCACAGGCCCTGTCAGGTGCAACCCTCAGACACTGAAATCTTTCCTTTAGTTGCCCAAAGGTCATTTCAATGCGTGCCCTTGTCCTGGCTAGAGCTGCATTGAAACGGGTTTGTGGTCCGGGGTTTGGGTCAGGGAATGGCGTCATGAAATACTGCCTGCAGGTATAGCCCAAGCGGGAAGGAAGTCGACCGGAAGTTGAAGCCGGCCGCGTGCCACCATCTTGTAGCAGAACTTCACCTGCTGTTAGCATCCCATTGACTCCCATTCATTTTGACGTCACTTTGACAGTGAATAACTTTACATCTGAGGCGTTTGAAGACTCCATTTGTCCATTATTTATTTCTAAAGAAACACGACAATGTATAAAATGCTCCATTACCTTGTAGCTTACGTTATGGCCCCGTAAAAACAGTTTTTGTAAAAGTAGGCTAACGATTGCGTCATAACCACGCGACACTCTGTCGCACAGTAGAGAGATTACCGTATTGACGGGAGGAGAAGCTCGCGGGCAATCGGGGGGACGTGGAGGCAAAATGACAAAATAATTAATCAGAATACCTAGCAAAAGTTTCTCCTGCTCCTAGCTCATGGACACCTCCTACTCACGATCTCCGTCTCTGCAAGATTCGGAAGGGAATGATTCAGATTTCTCATGCCACAGCCACTAGAAGACAGACGGGTTGCTCACGTCACATCTACGTCGTCAAGCTCAGTTTGAGTCTGCGCGTCAGGAACGGAAGTCCTAAGAAATCGCTGAAAATGGGCTTCACTTGCCTCAATTGAGTTCCAATGAGATGACTCTGTCCATTTCTTATACTGTCTATGGTATAGCCCCTGTCACCAAGCAGGATCCCGTCGTAAGCACCTGGAAAAATGCAGTTTTGTTAGGCTCAGAATAAATGTATGTAATACAGTGAGCTTGATATTAAATATTTCCTTACCACGTTCAAATAATGTGCATAAATGTGACTCTCTGAAAATCCTGGAGTCATGCACAGAACCAGGCCATTTTGCTTCCACATTTGTGATGTAGGACATGGAGTCACACACCATCTAAGATATTTTTAATCAGTCAACTGCATACTTTTTGATTACATTACTTTTTGTATTATTTGATATATTCTGGACTCGCTTCTCCAAGGTAAATGGTGAATTGTTTGATGTCAGGCTGCATGCTCAGAAAGCGGCAGTGGATTGTGCAGCGTGAGACCACCTTCAGCGACAGGTTCTTGTCGTAAAAACGGACAAGACATGGCTGCGAAAGACTTCCCGTATCACCTCCGCTTATAAAGCCGGGATCTAATCCTGTTAACATGAAATAAGCCTGCTCCCGAGCAGGTTTAAGCTTGGGCACCTGTTGCTATGACAGCAAGTCCAGGATGAGCGTCGAAGAACCAAACAATCCAAGATCATGCCAAATCTCCAACAATCAAATCCAGCTAACTGAGTTAGCGACGTACGAAGAACGGGCCCCTGGGGCCTGTTTCAGAAAGGAGGTTCAACTGAGTTGACTTACCCTGAGATGGGAAACTCTGAGTTTTCGGTTACAGAACAGCGGAAATTAGTTAGTTCAATCAACTCTGAGTTGACTGACTCTGAGTTAAGCGCGTGCACCACCACTATAAAAAGCCATTATCAATGGAGTGCAGATATTATGAGTCACCATGGTAACAGCGCCAGACAAAAAGAGGTCTGCATATTTCTCACCAGCTTCTGCAAGCGTAAGAAGACATATTATTATTTTTTAAATATCGGCTGCAGCAGCGAAGGACAACTAGAGTTAGCTAGGGAGAAAATAGTTGCTCGAGTCAATGCGTATGTTTACATTTTAATTAGTTATACAGTGTTGGGTGTAATTAATTACCAAGTCATCTAAATACTGTCATTTAATTAAAGGGATTACTCTTAATTCTTCTGTAATTTGAAGTAAAATCTGATGTAATTGCATTAGACTATAGAACAATTCTGTATATTTAACATACATTTTTAAAAGGTATATTTTTTATGTAACCTTCTCCCTCTACACACTTTGGTCAATTCAAGAATAATCCATGCAATTGTATATTGTTTATTTGAAAGCATTAAAAGTGCAGTTTCTTGTCTCTCCTTGTATTGTTCAAGTGGTTGAGGTTGATATGGGATTTATTAATAAGTAGACCAATACTTTCTAAAGATAGTCATTATTTCATGAATCTAATTACACGGTTGAAGATGTCATTTGTAGTTAGTAATTAATAACTACTTTAGAGTAACTTACCCAACTGTTATAATATCAGAGGTGAAACTGGAAGAACAGTATGTTATTCAACCTAATTTTAATTTTCATGGGTGCAATCCTGCAGGTATTAAAAGAACATGGCAGCAGCTGAAAATTAAATATAAGAACATAATTCAATCAGGTAAGGTTTGAGCATATCATGGGTGTAGGCTACCTGAATTTACAAATATTTGACATATTAAATAACTAAATAGCATCCCAGTGTCTAGCAGTGCAGCAGCATTTTTGGCTGGGGGAATTCCTGGAGGGACTTCAGAGCCAGTCACTCCCGAAGATCCAAGGGCCTTCATAAAATGTAAGAGGTTTACATATGTGTTATTTCTTATATAGGCTATTTTTGATATTTCCATTTATTTGACTTTGGGTTGGGTTTTTTTGTTGGTCCCAACAGATTCCGATGGTAATATCTGTCTTTTGGAGCCTCCTGTCCCAACAAAACCTGCAGGCAGTTGTAAGTAGCCTACTCAATACACCAGAAATGATGACAAATAGTGTTATAAAGTGTACTCATCTTCACAGGACGATGGGGATAATGTTATGTGTCACATCAAACAATCTACACATTCAGATTTTTTCACATTTTTATGTGGAGTAGAATCTAAGTTTAAAGCTAAGTATAAATGGGTAGTCTTATCTCTCCCCCCGCCCCCAAAGTGGAAGAACAGCAGGAGGACGGTCCATCAACTTCTGTTGCACAGATGAACAGAGTTCAGTGATTTTCAGTAAATGCCACAGTTTAATTCTGTAGAATTTGTTTAGAACTACATTATGTAACTCTAATCTACTACTGTATATTCAGTTGCCAGTTAAGGAGTTAATAGACTTCATCTTATTTAAAAAATTGAAAAAAAAAAAAAAAACAGTAAAAATAGCAATATTGTATTTGTTAAT